>NW_027441514.1:0-218163 GCF_964195595.1 Calonectris borealis | reverse complement strand
AGCTCTAGTGGCCTGTCTCAACAACTGCACCAAAGATGATGCAAAATACTTTCTCCTCCACTCAGTTGTAGTCTTCACAGAAAAGGAAGCTTTGTGCTAAACGTTTTTTTTTTGGTTTTTTTTTTTTTTTTCCTTTCCTCTCAGCAGAATGTCAACTGCCGTGAAAGTACGAGACGGATGGAAAGGATCCATAGTGGTCTGCAAGTACAAGGTATGCCTGTGATGTGTGTCTGCATTTTTCCTAAGGTGCTTGTAGTGTGGACTTTACAGTTAACACGAAGAATGTGGCAGCTCTCCTTCTATCTGATTTTTTTAACATGAAATATTTTAACACAAATACTAAAAATAAAGGTCTGTTCTGGAGCGTGGTACGCCTATTCAAGGCTTGCTTTCCTTCGTCTATTTTCTCTTCCTGAAAGCAGAGTCTTCTGTTTCTGTGCGCTTGCTATTAAAGGGTGCTGTGAAAATAATGTTGGACTAGAAGAGGAAAGGAACTGTTTGTAAGAGTTCGGACGTTCGGGAGAAACAGGCTTTGTTTTCACGATAAAAGCTTAATGCTTTTTCAGTCAGTCAGTGTTTAAAATACCTTACAGGAGCACTCGAAAACCTTACTGAGATACTGGCATCTGTGCTAAAAGCAATCAAGGTTAAAGAAGAGGCGTGGACAACACGGGACAAATCGGCGTCGCTTCGGTGTGTTTTCCAGGCTTTCCCGAGAAGCGGTAGCAGCCTCGTAACTAGCGACAGAGAGTCCTGATGTGTTTTCGGTGAGTTACTGATTCTCTAATGTCCTTTTTCCTAACCTGCAGCGCGTAATTTTGACTTCGGGTGGAAAGAGATTTTCCAGAATGGAAATCTTTTTCATTCAAAGGAGTTGCCTTTTACAAACTTCCCATCAGAATGGATCTTCAGAGATGACGTGCTTGGCAGTAGAAGTCATCCGCAAGGAGACTTTTCACTCTCTCTGGAAAAAAAAAAAGGAGTTAAGTCGATTTCCTTGCAAGGACCCAAGCGCAGCACATCTTCCAATAGTCGACGTACGGCTGATCTTTGGTTCTCGGGTGTAACGGTCGAGAGATCGTAAAGACGCGTTCCTCCGCACGCTTGGGTACAGCCAACAGCGTTAGCAAACCTGCCAGTCCTTTTTGGTAGCCTTATGTATTGCAGCACCGGGGATTTGATATTCCCCACCGCCTGCCCCCCCCCCCCCCCAAAAAAGTAAAACCGTATGGGAGATCTCTTATCTCACTGATTTTTCTATCATAAATGAAATTTTAAAAAGAAAGTTAAAATTGTCTAATTTCCAAACTGACTTGCGTTGTTTAAACTGCAACTGCCAAATAGCTGTAGCGTATAATTTATTAGGTGTGCTTAAGCAGTTGGGTAGTTGCTCTAAGCGTTTAAAAAGAGAGGCAACTGAACGTTAGGGGCTTTTTTCCCGATCTTTTGGCAGAGTGCTCTGAAGCACTTTATTTCTGTCTCGCTTTCGACGGCGCGTTTCCCCGGCAGTTCGGTAGCATCGGTCTCGGCGCAGCTGGCCAGGCGTCCCTCCTAGTCATGTCACACACGCAAAACCCCTGGTCAAACGATAGCTGTGTAGCTTGGAGGTAGATAATTTAACGGTATGAATTCACAGCTACGCAATTTCAATGAACGCAAAAGGAAAATCAAATATTTTTATAGTACGAGTCTTCTCATTGTACGTATGTAAGCGTGCGCACGCCTTTTTAGCATAAAATGAATTGCTGAGATTTGTTCTTTCTTTTTCATTTTACTCTTCAAAGTTTTACGCTTCACTTTCAGCTTTATCGGCCAAGCGAGCGAGATGCGCAGCAGCAGCAGCAGCAGCGCAAGGGCTGGAGCTGCGGCGGTGGATCCGTGAGCGTAGATGCTGATTACGGCGCGCCCTTGTCCTGCAGCCTCACGGGGTTATCTCCCTGCAGCGGTGCTGTAAGGAAGGGACGAGGCGTTTTCCGACACCAGCGAGAGCGTTTACTTCTCTGCGAAGAACGTGTTCAGAATTGTGTCAATTAGTCTTCACGCTGATTTTAAGCGTTCGAATCGCTCGAGCTTTTAAAGGCGGCGTTGTATTTCGAGCTGACCCGTTTGCCTGGCACCCTCCTTTAGCTCGACTGCTACCCTCTCCCTTGCCCTGACCGAATTCCTCTGCTGCCTTCGGTGCTGTTTTTTTAACGTGCTGAAATATCCGTTGGGATTTTTGTTTTTCAGATGCCTCGCTGTGAGCGTCCCGTGGTGCTCAGGAGAGACCCCCGGCCCAGGTTTGCCTGCCGGTCGTTGGGCGTGCTGAGGGTGAGGGGCCGGCTGGCAGCCTGCGGGACGGGGGCTGGGGGGGGCTGCAAGCGTTTGGGGGGGCTGCCCCTCCTTTATCTTTCTAGCAGAGCCCCCCTTTTTGGCGGGGGTGCGTGCGTACATACGTAAACGGCATTATTAAAGTAACGAGCTGCCGGTTGGGGCCGTTTCCCTCGTTTTGTGTCTTTTTGGGGGGGTGAATAAAAAGGGGGGGTTGGGGGGCCTGGAGGGGTGATGATGTCATTTGGGGCACCCCAGCATCACCACGGGGGTGATGATGCCGTGGAGGAGCAGGTGAGTGGGGAATGGGGGGTCATGGGGGTCCGTGTCCCCCCCCCCCCCCCCAAGGGGGTCACAGCCCAAATTGCCTGAAAATTCATGGGGGGGGGGTTCAAAAATTTTTAAAAACTGTAAATATATCTGTGAGGCCTCGAAATAGAAAAAAATCTCTCCTTGTTACGTATATTGAAAAATAATATTAATTTATACGTACAAAAGGATTTCAAAATAAGGACCTATATCTGCCCTATTATATAAAGGATTTTAGAGTATAAAAAAATTCGAAAGATGTATATAGGGTTTTAAGATACAAAAATAACTCACGTCTGTATAAATTAAAAAATAAAGAACTTCCAAATGCAAAAAGGATGATACATTTTATACATGAAGGAATTTAAAATAGAAAAAGGTCTGAATAGATACCGCTATCTACACTTACTACGTGTTACATAGAGAGTCTACATAGACATTATATGTAATCTAAGAGATTATGTACAAGTGTAAATAGACATCTAAGTCTAAAACCTAAGTCTATAAAGATATAGGTGTAAATATATGTAAGTGTAAATAGAGAAGTCTATAAAGACATTTAAGTGTTCAAAATATGTAAGTCAACAGATCCATAGTCTGAGCAGGTATTATATATAAGAAGTGGGAAATAGGGGGGTATAAGTGAAACATAAATATATTCACTAAATATATATAGAGAGATATGTGTAAATACATTAAGTGTAAATGTCTCTGATAATAAGGTTTTTAAAATGCAAAGAAACCCTGTTTACAGAAAGGATTTTAAAATTCGACACACACACACACACACACACACACACACCCCCCCCACACACACCACCCCCCCCCCCCACCACCCCCCCCCCCCACACACACACACCACCCCCCCCACACACACCCCCCCCACACACACACCCCGCCCCAAATCCCCTCTCTATTGAAGATATAAAAGTGCTTTCAAAAGCTGCCTCTTCCCTGTTCTCCTTTTCCGCCTGTTCCCATCCTGATTGGGGGCCAGTTCCCCCAACAGGGACTTTCCCCTGCAGGGCTGCGCACGCAGAGCGGGACCTGCCGCCATGGCCTAAAAATACCACAAAACCCCTAATTCGGGGCCTGCAAGGGGTGGGGAAAAAAAAGCCCGCAATTTTGGGGGAAAAATACCCAACTTGGAGCTCCCGGGAAAGCCAAATCCGCCTGGATTTGGGCAGCCGGAAAGCAAAAAAAACCCCATTTTCACGCACAAAACAAAAAAGCAAAAACCACCAATTTTTGTTGTGAAAAAGCGTTGAAAAACCTCCAAATGGTGGAATGTTTTGGAAAAGGAAAAAACCCCAATTTTGATATTATGGAAAAGCAAAAAACCCCCCGATTTGGGGAAGATTTGGGGTGAAACACCAGCCACTTGAGGGGCATCGCTCGTGGTTATCCAGCGAGGGTCAGTCATCGGGAACGGATTATCTGTTGCGGGTCATCCCAGGTGAGTTTTCTGCTGTGGGTGGTCCCGGGTGGACCCCCTGGCGTAGGTCACCCCCACGCATGTCCCCCCCCGCCCCTCCCGGTGTCCGCCCCGCCTTTCCCGTGCGAGGTTTTCCCCGTGACGCGCCCCCCGTATCCCCTGCCCTCCTACCTCGTGCCCGCACTGCCCTCCTCTCTCCTCTCCCTCCTCCCACCCCCCGTGTTCCGCACTGCCTCCCCGTAACCCCTCTGCCCCGGACCCCTGGGGTGCTGCCTGCCCCGCCAACCTGCCCGTTGCCCCCCGCCCAAACTCTGGCACCCCCCTCCCGCTCCCCCGCACCCCACTCCCACCCCGCTCTCCCTCCTCCTGCGTTTTGGGTTTGTGCTGCAAACGGCGTCGGTGACGCGGGGCTGCGTGAGTTCCCGCTGCGCAGCGCTTGCACGGCGCCGGGGGCTGTGCTGCTCCTCGCCCCGCCCTGCCGGCGAGCGGGCTGGGGGTGCGCGAGGGCCTGGGAGGGGGCACCGCTGGGAGAGCTGACCCCGGCGGACCCAGGGGATGTTCCAGACCCTGTGACGTCAGGAAATAAAACTCGGGGGGCGGTTGGCGGGGGGGCCGCTGCTGGGCTGCGGCTGGCTGGGCATCGGGCGGTTGGCGGTGAGCCGTTGTTTTCATTTGTACCGCTTGTCTGTCTGGGGTTTTTCGCTCTGTTGTTTGGGGGTTTTTTCCCCCCTTTTCCTTACAAGTGGAGTTTTTTCACTTTTGCCCTTCCAATTCTCTCCCCCCTCCCACTGAGGGGGGAGCGAGTGAGCGGTTGCGTGGTGCTGAGTTGCCAGCTGGGATTAAACCACGGCACAAGGTGAGTTGCAAGCCCTGCTGGCTAAACGCTTTAGGCTCTCCGTGTTATTCCTGCCATCTTGCCATCCTTGTTCTTTCCTGCTGCTTTCAAGTGCCTTGTGCTCCAGCAGCAGGCTGGGAAGGAGGGTTGTGGCAGGAGCTGCAGCACCCTGTGACTCCTTCTCAGGCTGCTAGCTTCGCCCTTTGTATGGGCTGCCGAGGTCGTCGGCTCCGCAGGGGCCACAGGCAGCCCGCAGAGCTTGACGCCAAGCCGTTCCTTTCCCCTCTGCGCAGCAGCGGTTCTGCCGCTGCTACAGGCAGCCGCTTGCTCGAGGGCGAGGGGCTGGGATGACGACAGGCTGCTGCACGCTTCAGTCGAACTGAGACGCCGTTCTCTGAGGAGCCGGTGCAAGGAGAGCTCAGGTCCGTTCTGTACTGCCGATGGCTCTTCACAAGGGAAGCGTGCTCTGGTTTTAGCAGAAAAAGGTGTCGGTCACAGGCAGCCGCCTATCACTGCGCACAGCTCAGCTATTTGGCAGGGGTCTTGCTTGTTCAAGTAGAGGCGTATTCCTCGCCTTGCAGTCTCGATGGCAAAACAATCGGGGGTTCAAGCTACAAAAGCACAGAGCAAGGATGGAACCTGCCGGGCTCTACGGTCAACTGCTGAGGACGCCTAATACACCAGCAGGCCTCTTGGCTTTCCCTGCCTCATTTCTAATTCCTTTGCACGCTGGAGGGCAGGGTGGTAAGTGACGTCGTGCAGTGTCTCTCCTCCAAGTGGCAAGCCCTGCGCGTGTGCAGGATGAGGAGAGCAGAGTGCTGATAGCACAGAGGCGAGGAAAGCTGCAAACACCGCAACACAGCCCCAGGACCACCAGCGTATCGCTCGTTGTTTGCAGGTCAGCCACTGGCACCGGGTCTGCTCAGAAGCGCGGTTTCCTGATGGACATAGCTGCCCCTCCCCTGCTCTCAGGGTGTCACCCGTGTGGCATCGTACAGAGGCGATGAAGATTAGTGCCCGGGCCGCGAGTGGGAAAAGGGCAGGGAAATCTAAGCCCAGTACCGCCAGTAAGCAGTTACCGTCTTTCGATGGTACGAACCGGGCGGAGACAAGGGGAAAGGGCCGGTGTGGCGACGGTGGCACCCGGCGGGCGGAATTGGGTACTGCAGCTCTTGAGCCGCGCATGCGCAGTGGCGCGCTCCCCTTTGCTCGCTGCTGCCACCGAGCGACCAGAATTCGGTACTGCAGCTCTTGAGCCGCGCATGCGCGGTGGCGCGCTTTTCTTTGCTCGCTGCTGCCACCAAGCGACCAAAGCCGGGTACTGCAGCTCTTGAGCCGCGCATGCGCGGTGGCGCGCTCTCCTTTTCTCGCTGCTGCCACCGAGCGACCAAAGCCGGGTACTGCAGCTCTTGAGCCGCGCATGCGCGGTGGCGCGCCTTTCTTTGCTCGCTGCTGCCACCGAGCGACCAGAATTCGGTACTGCAGCTCTTGAGCCGCGCATGCGCGGTGGCGCGCTCTCCTTTGCTCGCTGCTGCCACCGAGCGACCAGAATTCGGTACTGCAGCTCTTGAGCCGCGCATGCGCGGTAGCGCGCCTTTCTTTGCTCGCTGCTGCCACCGAGCGACCAGAATTCGGTACTGCAGCTCTTGAGCCGCGCATGCGCAGTGGCGCGCCTTTCTTTGCTCGCCGCTGCCACCGAGCGACCAGAATTGGGTACTGCAGCTCTTGAGCCGCGCATGCGCAGTAGCGCGCTCTCCTTTGCTCGCTGCTGCCACCGAGCGACCAAAATTCGGTACTGCAGCTCTTGAGCCGCGCATGCGCGGTGGCGCCCCCTTTCTCCGCGCTGCCGTCCGCCGGTAACGGCAATGCCGTACTGTGGTGCCTGCGGGGTGATGCCGCCGCGTTCGTTGGTTCGTTCCGGTAAGGAAACGCCGCTGCCGCCCCACGTGCGCGGTGCCGGCGGGCGCTGGGCCTGCAAAGCGCGGACCTGCAGCGCCGGTGCCGCCCCCGTGCACGCGCCGCCCGGCGGCTGCTCGCTGCTGCCGCCCCGTGGCCGAATCGCGGTACTGCAGCGCCGGCACCGCTCAGGTGCGCAGCAGCGCCGCCGCCGCCGCCGCCTTCGCTGCTGCCGCCCCGAAGCCGAAGCGTGGTCCTGCAGCCCGGCGTTCGCGCGCCGGCTCTGGCCCCTCCATGCGCCGTCCCCATCCCGGTGCCTCCCTCATCCCGGTGCATTCGTCATCCCGGGCGGCAATGGTTAGGGTGCCCCCCCCCCCGCATGCCAGCACCCCCAAGAGTATCGGCGTGTCCCGGTGCTGTCCCCATCCCTGGGGCAGCTCCCCGTCCCCTGTCCCTGCGGCTGGTCGTTGGGCTCTGTGTTCCCCCAATAAACCACGGGGACGGAGGGGACCCCTGGGGACAGGGGGTGGGGACCCCCAGAGAGTAGGCTGTGCTGCCGTCGCTCCTCGGTGCTGGCCCTGCTTGTCCCCTGTCCCCCCAGCGGTGAACTCCGGGCCACTGGCGGGGACCCTCACTGTCACCTTCCCCCCATGCCGGTTGCCACCAGCGACAGGGACAGCGACGCACCCCCGGGGGTGTTTGGGGTCCCCAGGGTGGGAGCGGAGCTGCAGGATGCCGGGTCCCCCCTGCCCGAGCCCTGCAGACCCACCCAGGTGGAGCGCAGGCAACCCCGGCCCTGTCCCCAGCCCTGTCTCCGCGTGGCCGTGGGTCGGTGCTGCCATTGCGTGGCCAGCGGCTGGGAGGACACAGCTCCCGCCGGCTGGGGCCAGAGGAGCCCGGCAGCCTGGGGACCCCCGGGAAGGGCTGGCTGTCATGGGGACTCGGCGCCCAGGGCCCAGGGCACCCCAGAGACCCTACAACAGGGTGCAGCATGAACTATTTTATTACCTGTGCAGTATCCATGAGTGAGTCCCCATCGTTCCCATCCTGGTCCCCCAGTGGGTCGGGGTCCCAGCTGCCCCTGGGGGTGGCTGCAGGTGTCGGGGGTGGGATCCCTTCTCCCCGCGGTGCCCCCCACCTCCCCAGGGTCATCCCTCCCAATCTCAACTCCCCACATGGTGTCCTCAATCTCCCGAGAAACACCTCTGTCCCCCAATGTCCCCCTACCTACCCCACTCCCAGGGTCCCTCCCGGACCCCAGGATTCCCCCCCTGCCCCATCCTGAGGCCACCCCCCCCCCATCCCCATGGTCATGAGACACACACACGCACACCCCCTCCAGCACTGGGGAGACACTGGGAAGAGCCGGCACTGCCATCTCGGGGACCTGCTAGCCCTCATCCTCCCTAAAGTCTTGCACCATGCTCTGCTCCTTGGGGGGAGTGCCCACAGTCAGGGGGGTGGGGGCTCCCCTCCTCCCCAGGGAACCCCCCCAACCTGTCCAGGGCACCCTCTGCCACCTCCCCAGGGTCCAATCACCGTAACAGGGTCTGACCCTGGGATCCCGCTGGTTAACGTCAGGTGCAAGAGAAGGTTCCTCATTACTCCTTGATTAGTTCTTAGGTGCCAGCTCGAGCTGGGTGCCTCCAGAGAGGGACCCCTACCCCGGATCACCCTCCTTGCACACCTGCACCCGTTGCAGGAGGGTCCACGCACACCATGGGAGCCATGTGGGAACCAGAGGCGGCCTCGAGGCTGCTCAGCAGCAGTCAAAACACCCCAGTGGTTTCAGGCACCGGCTGTTTTGCTCCCGAACCCAAGGGTACTGCCGAGAAAAATAACCACCACTGTCACACGAGGGTCCTGCACATTCCCCACCATCGCACAAGGGTCCCCGTGGACCTGCCCGCCATTGCACGAGGGTCCCCTGCACACCAACCAATTGCATAAGGGTCTTCCTGCACTGCCCCCCCCATTGCATGGGTGTCTCCACACACCGACCCCCCGCTGCGCAAAGGTCCCTGCACAATCCCCACCGTTGCAGGGGGGTCCGTGCGCAGGTACCCGCCGTGCACAAGGCGCCGTGCGCATGCGCACTTCCGGGGCGGGGACTACAACTCCCGGCGTGCCCCCCGCGGGCGGCCCGGAGGAGCCGCGCGCTGATTGGCTGCGGAGGATATTTCAACGGGGCGCGCGGCGGGCTCTGCACCCAGGCGGCGGCGGCGGCGGCGGCGGCGGCGGCGGCGGCGGCGGCGGCGGCGGCGGCGGCAGTGGCAGTAGTCTGAGGTGCCGCGGGCACGGCGGGCTGGCGGGAGGCTGGGGACCCCCCGGGGGACTGAGGAGGGGGGCTGTGCGTCTCGGGGGGACCGGGGAGGGGGGCCGGGGGGGGCTGTGCGTCCCGGAGGGGGCCGGGGAGGGGGCCCGGGGGGGCTGTGCGTCCCGGAGGGGGCCGGGGAGGGGGCCGGGGGGGGCTGTGCGTCCCGGAGGGGGCCGGGGGGGGCTGTGCGTCCCGGAGGGGGGCCGGGGCGGGGCTGTACGTCCCGGAGGGGGCCGGGGAGGGGGCCCGGGGGGGGGGCTGTGCGTCCCGGAGGGGGCCCGGGGGGGGGCTGTGCGTCCCGGAGGGGGCCGGGGAGGGGGGCCGGGGGGGGGCTGTGCGTCCCGGAGGGGGCCGGGGGGGGGGGGCTGTGCGTCCCGGGGGGGCCGGGGAGGGGGGCCGGGGGGGGCTGTGCGTCCCGGAGGGGGCCGGGGAGGGGGGACTGTTCGTCCTAGGGGGGCTGGGGAGTGGGGCTGGGGGCGGGGGCTGCAGTCCCCCAAGGAGCTGGGGAGTGGGGCTGTGGGTCCTGGCGGGGCTTGAGAGTGGGGCTTGGGGCTCCCACGGGGCTGGAAAATGGTGTGGTCGGGTGCTGTGAGCACCGGGGGTCCTGGGGCTGGGAGGCGCTTGCAAACACCGGGGAGGGGCTGCGAGCATGGGGGGGCACAAGGGTTGCACCAGGGTCGGTGCACGATCACCTCCATTGTACGGGTGTCGATGTACAGCCAGCCGGGCTGCACGAGGCGCCGTGCGCATGCGCGGTCCCGGGGCGGGGACTACAACTCCCGGCGTGCCCCGCGCGGGCGGTCCGGTGGAGCCGCGCGCTGATTGGCTGCGGAGGGTATTTCAACGGGGCGCGCGGCGGGCTCTGCACCCAGGCGGCGGCGCAGCGTGAGTGTGAGGGTCCGCGGGCCCGGGGAGCCGAGGAGTGGGGCTGTGGCGGGGGGGGGGGCGGTCCTGCAGGCTCCGGGGACGGGGGCTGGGGGGGCTCCAGGCGGGGGAGGGGCTGTGAGCATCTGGGGAGTGGGGCTGGGGGGCGGGGCTGTGTGCCCTAGGGGGGCCGCGCAGTGGGGCCGGGGCGGGGTGGGCGCTGTGTGCAAACAGACCCTCCCTGCGAGTCCCCACTGTCGCCCCGTGGGGCCGGGCACCCCCCAGCCCTCCCTGCAGGCAGACGGGCAGCCTGTAGGCAATGGAGGCCGCCCGCCCCAGCGAGGTGCTCGAGCCTGGGGGCTTCACGGGCCGAGTCGAGGGGGAGGAGCTGCTGGAGAGAGGGCTTAGAAACGGCCTTCTGCCCCCGAAACTGCTGGAGCATTTGAAGGGGAGGGACAGGTCCACCCCAGGGCCCCAAGGGGAAGCCCTCGGAGCAGGGACTTGGGGTCGTTCCAGGAGCAAAAGCTGGTCCCAGCCAGCTCGCCTCTGCTCCCCCGGCACCGGGATCGGACCTTTCAGCCCCGTTTCTGCCAGAAGCATCACACAAGCGCTTGCCCTCCCCGGGGGCATCTTTGGGCCTTGAGAACAGGCGCAGCAGCTGGGTTTTTGGGCTCAGAAATGGGTGCCAAGTGAGCTGGTTTGGGGGCCCAAAGCAGAAGCCGGTTTGGCCGTTTGTGCGGGGGGCTGGGAGGGCATTGGGGGCTGCGGGGGAAAGCAGGGGGTGGGCAGGGTGCGTGGACCCTCCCCGGGGGGAGGGGCTCTGGTCCTGCTGGACCCTGAAGTGCGGGAGGCCGGCACGCACCAGGCCCAACTCAACGTCTGCGGTGGTCTCTGGGGGGAAGAGGTGGTCTCTGCTTTTCAGACCCCGCACGCCCTCTTCGAGTCCAGCTCTTGCTTGTCGACTGCTTCGAATAGTTATTAACTGATTAGTCGTACAAACTAATTGATATTTATACAATGTCCAACTATGATATTTAATCCTAATAGTCGAGTTTTGACGGCGATTGGTTTACGACCTTGTCAAAAGCCCAGGCTGTTGCAAATAGCTGGAGCTTGTAAGGAGAAGGAGCTGAAATCAACGGTGCAGAGCTGGAGCTTCAATTAGCCAGAACCGTCGCAAGCAGGAGCTGGAACGAGACGGGGTGTCCGCTGTCTGGGGCATGCCTTAGCCAGAGGCAAAATTACCAGCAGCTGTAACGAGCGGGAGCTGCGATTCGCTGCAGTGTCTGTTTGCCGGAGCATCCGTCGGCCAGACTGCACTCCCAGCACGGCTGAAGAGCAGCCAGGCGCAGGCAGGGCTGTCCCCGGCAAGGCGCTCCGAGCGGCAGGGAGGCGAGTTGTCCTTCTGCTAGCGGGGAGCCCGGCCTCTTCCCTCGGGGATTAAATCCACGCCACGCGTGGATCCGCTCTCTTTGCGTGGAGGGTCTCTCCCGGTCCCGTTCCCGAGGGCTGAAGCGAGGTCCCCCGGGGGGCAGGCGGCAGCACGAGGCGGCGGTGTCTCCCCGGTACCCGGCAAAGGGGAGCGAAACCGGCCGGCTGGAGCTCCCGGGGTGCACAGCCCGGCCCCGCACGGCAGAATCCTTCCCTGGGTTTTCACCGTTGGCTGGGTGTAACAAACAGGTTCATTTTGTGCCTCCTCTTTTCCCAGCGTCACCTTCTGCGTCACGTGAAGAAAATCCTGCGTGGTTGACGCCGCTTGCTGCTCAGGTGATGGCACGTGTGGGGCCGGGGGAGCCGGGAGAAACATTGGCGCGTTCAAGGTCGCTGCAGGTGCTCCCCGTTAAACCCAGGGAAAAGGCAAATTTGCTGCCGGTGCAGAAAAGCTGATGAACAATTGCCGTGAACAGAGTGTGCGTGCCTCGTTCCCGCATCGGTCCCTGGGTAGTTACGAGTGTTTTCCTTTCAGGGAAAAGAATGAGCTTTCATCTACGAAAAATTAAGAGCTGCCTGTGTCCTTCTTTAAGTTCAAGTGTTTCTCTTCTGTTTGTTCTTACTGATTTTATGGGCAGGTTGGAAATAGCCTTTTATTTTTATAGGCATAACTCAATTTGTAGTACTACGTGGTGTCAGGAGAGTGAATTTTGGAGCACCCAGGTATCACTAGAAACGGAATGAATGAGACACGATGGAAACTGATATTTAAACTTGATTTTTACTTGATATTTTTTTTTTCCTGAGAGTGTTGACGGCACGTTGTCCTGTGGCTCAATCCACGTTCTGTTCAGTGGAGTCTTCAGTCTAGGACTTTTAAGGAAAAAAGTTGGTCCTTCCGAAAAAGGGCTAGTCGTTCATAGGCTCGAGGCATAGACTTGGAGAGCCGCTTAAGTACGTGATCAGAATTAAAGCCAAATGTCGCTTCGTGTTGCTGCTGTTGGCCTTCACTTTCGTTAATTTCCCCGCTGCTCCGTCATGGTTGGGAGCTCTGAATCATCATTTTTTTCACTCCCTAACGCATTTTTCTCCCCAAGGAGAGGCTACGTTTAAAAGTTACTTAGTTTCCTCGCAAATGCATCGGTCAATAAAACGGAGTTATGATTATTAAAACCACACAAATGACACCGGTCTTACAGATCTGGACTATTTCTGAACACGTGTTCATCGCGTGCAGATGTCATCGGGATACGGATCACCTGCATTTCATGCTCTGACGAGACAATCTGCTGAGACAGGGACGAGCTCCAAAAGAAAAAAAAGGTACAACGTCAAGGTTTTGTTTTGTTGTTGGTTTTTGTGGGCTTTTTGTGTTTGTGTTATTTTTTGGTTTGTGTTTTTTTTTTTTTTAAAAAGAGTGCGATGTTGACTGGTGGCAGCCTGCAGAGCTCTCTTGCTGCCTGACCTCTCCTTTTCTTCTCTGTCACTCCTCTTTCGTGGCTGTAATTTTCACTCGGGTAGTTTTAGAAGAGCGATTTAGTTCCTCGCCTGTGTAGATGTGCTGGTAATACCTGGAAGGTAAATGCTTGAACCGGTAGCGAATAACTTGGCTACAAGTAGAATTTCTGAAGGAAGAACAACAACAGCAGGAAGCAAGTAGCGAGTTACCCCAAATTTGTGTGTGTCAAATGTGTTCCAAATGGCTCGTTTTGGTAAACATAAATTTTCAGGAAGTTCAGGGTTGTGTGTGGAAAAACGTGCCCCTCTGTCTAGGTGTCCTGCTACGTAAATAGCATCAGTCAGTAGCACATCCAGCGGCAGGGCTCCTGTTCCCTGCTCTCGATATGGCCGTAGTAGTGTTGTGATATTTCGACCTAAGAGGCGGGTTTAGGAATGGAAGGAGAATGCCTGCGTTCTGCAAGGGCTACGAATGCCGACCCTTTTCTCTGCCTGCTGCTTTCCTGTGCGTGAGATGAAACTGTATTTTTTTTCTCCCTTGTTCCCGGTAGAAATATTTCTGAAGCTGTCGCTGCTGTGGGTTTGCAATGTGCGTTACTGCGTTTTTGTAGAGTTCTAGTTACGGATCGTTTCTGCCGCGGCAAAGTGTCAAGATACGGTTTTCAGTTTAAAGCTTCAGAAGCTGCATTCGCTGAAATCGGCGTAGGTGAAGCTGGTTGTTGTGGTTTAACCCGGCAGGCAGCTAAACACCACGCAGCTGCCCGCTCGCTCCCCCTGCCCCCAAAGTGGGGTGGGGGAGAGAATCGGAAAAAAAAGTGAAGTTCGTGGGGTGAGGTAAAGACAGTTTAATGGGACAGAACAGGAAGGGGAAACAATCGTAACGATAAAAGAATATACAAAATAAGCGGCGCACAATGCGATTGCTCACCGCCCGCCGACTGATGCCCAGCCGGTCCCCGAGCGGCAGTCGCCGCCGCCCGGCCAACTCCCCCAGCTTATGTACTGAGCGTGACGTCATATGGTACGGACTGTCCCTTTGGCCGGTTTGGGTCATCTGTCCTGGCTAAGGTCCCTCCCAGCTTCTCGCTGGCAGGGCATGAGAAGCTGAAAAGTCCCCGACTAGCGTAAGCGCTACTTAGCCACAACTAAAACATCAGCGTGTTATCCACGTTTTTCTCGTCCTAAATCTAAAACACAGCGCTATACCAGTTACCAGGAAGAGAATTAACTCTATCCCAGCCGAAACCAGGACGCTGGTCTTGCGCATGATCCCGCTGTGCTCGCAGGGGTGCTCAGTGGCTCCTCATCAAAACAGCGAGGTGCGTGTGGACGTCCGTAGGGTTGCGCTAGGGGTCTGGGGGCGTTATGTATTTTTGCTGTTGGAAGACGGAATAGAGCGTGTGCCTGTTAAATCTAACGATGGTCGAAGGTTGGGAGGGACCCTGAGCAGGTTTGGTGGCACAACTGCAGTTTTCAAAGATCTCGACCGTTTGGAGAAACGGCCTGGAAAAAAGGATTCCTCTTTTGCAGCGAGTTCGCGAGGACAGACGGGTTGCCGTACTCTTTAACAAAAATACTCAACTTGGGACGTATCGGGTGAGGAAATCGCGGCTCTACTTAGGCTTGAGAAAACGTACGTAGGTGTCTGTGCCTGTCACCTGCGCGTCTCTAGGCAAGTGAGTTCTAAAGCTGCCGATGAGCCAAAAGAAAAGGCACGGTTGTCTAAAACATGCAGAAGCTCTAGTGGCCTGTCTCAACAACTGCACCAAAGATGATGCAAAATACTTTCTCCTCCACTCAGTTGTAGTCTTCACAGAAAAGGAAGCTTTGTGCTAAACGTTTTTTTTTTGGTTTTTTTTTTTTTTTTCCTTTCCTCTCAGCAGAATGTCAACTGCCGTGAAAGTACGAGACGGATGGAAAGGATCCATAGTGGTCTGCAAGTACAAGGTATGCCTGTGATGTGTGTCTGCATTTTTCCTAAGGTGCTTGTAGTGTGGACTTTACAGTTAACACGAAGAATGTGGCAGCTCTCCTTCTATCTGATTTTTTTAACATGAAATATTTTAACACAAATACTAAAAATAAAGGTCTGTTCTGGAGCGTGGTACGCCTATTCAAGGCTTGCTTTCCTTCGTCTATTTTCTCTTCCTGAAAGCAGAGTCTTCTGTTTCTGTGCGCTTGCTATTAAAGGGTGCTGTGAAAATAATGTTGGACTAGAAGAGGAAAGGAACTGTTTGTAAGAGTTCGGACGTTCGGGAGAAACAGGCTTTGTTTTCACGATAAAAGCTTAATGCTTTTTCAGTCAGTCAGTGTTTAAAATACCTTACAGGAGCACTCGAAAACCTTACTGAGATACTGGCATCTGTGCTAAAAGCAATCAAGGTCAAAGAAGAGGCGTGGACAACACGGGACAAATCGGCGTCGCTTCGGTGTGTTTTCCAGGCTTTCCCGAGAAGCGGTAGCAGCCTCGTAACTAGCGACAGAGAGTCCTGATGTGTTTTCGGTGAGTTACTGATTCTCTAATGTCCTTTTTCCTAACCTGCAGCGCGTAATTTTGACTTCGGGTGGAAAGAGATTTTCCAGAATGGAAATCTTTTTCATTCAAAGGAGTTGCCTTTTACAAACTTCCCATCAGAATGGATCTTCAGAGATGACGTGCTTGGCAGTAGAAGTCATCCGCAAGGAGACTTTTCACTCTCTCTGGAAAAAAAAAAAGGAGTTAAGTCGATTTCCTTGCAAGGACCCAAGCGCAGCACATCTTCCAATAGTCGACGTACGGCTGATCTTTGGTTCTCGGGTGTAACGGTCGAGAGATCGTAAAGACGCGTTCCTCCGCACGCTTGGGTACAGCCAACAGCGTTAGCAAACCTGCCAGTCCTTTTTGGTAGCCTTATGTATTGCAGCACCGGGGATTTGATATTCCCCACCGCCTGCCCCCCCCCCCCCCCAAAAAAGTAAAACCGTATGGGAGATCTCTTATCTCACTGATTTTTCTATCATAAATGAAATTTTAAAAAGAAAGTTAAAATTGTCTAATTTCCAAACTGACTTGCGTTGTTTAAACTGCAACTGCCAAATAGCTGTAGCGTATAATTTATTAGGTGTGCTTAAGCAGTTGGGTAGTTGCTCTAAGCGTTTAAAAAGAGAGGCAACTGAACGTTAGGGGCTTTTTTCCCGATCTTTTGGCAGAGTGCTCTGAAGCACTTTATTTCTGTCTCGCTTTCGACGGCGCGTTTCCCCGGCAGTTCGGTAGCATCGGTCTCGGCGCAGCTGGCCAGGCGTCCCTCCTAGTCATGTCACACACGCAAAACCCCTGGTCAAACGATAGCTGTGTAGCTTGGAGGTAGATAATTTAACGGTATGAATTCACAGCTACGCAATTTCAATGAACGCAAAAGGAAAATCAAATATTTTTATAGTACGAGTCTTCTCATTGTACGTATGTAAGCGTGCGCACGCCTTTTTAGCATAAAATGAATTGCTGAGATTTGTTCTTTCTTTTTCATTTTACTCTTCAAAGTTTTACGCTTCACTTTCAGCTTTATCGGCCAAGCGAGCGAGATGCGCAGCAGCAGCAGCAGCAGCGCAAGGGCTGGAGCTGCGGCGGTGGATCCGTGAGCGTAGATGCTGATTACGGCGCGCCCTTGTCCTGCAGCCTCACGGGGTTATCTCCCTGCAGCGGTGCTGTAAGGAAGGGACGAGGCGTTTTCCGACACCAGCGAGAGCGTTTACTTCTCTGCGAAGAACGTGTTCAGAATTGTGTCAATTAGTCTTCACGCTGATTTTAAGCGTTCGAATCGCTCGAGCTTTTAAAGGCGGCGTTGTATTTCGAGCTGACCCGTTTGCCTGGCACCCTCCTTTAGCTCGACTGCTACCCTCTCCCTTGCCCTGACCGAATTCCTCTGCTGCCTTCGGTGCTGTTTTTTTAACGTGCTGAAATATCCGTTGGGATTTTTGTTTTTCAGATGCCTCGCTGTGAGCGTCCCGTGGTGCTCAGGAGAGACCCCCGGCCCAGGTTTGCCTGCCGGTCGTTGGGCGTGCTGAGGGTGAGGGGCCGGCTGGCAGCCTGCGGGACGGGGGCTGGGGGGGGCTGCAAGCGTTTGGGGGGGCTGCCCCTCCTTTATCTTTCTAGCAGAGCCCCCCTTTTTGGCGGGGGTGCGTGCGTACATACGTAAACGGCATTATTAAAGTAACGAGCTGCCGGTTGGGGCCGTTTCCCTCGTTTTGTGTCTTTTTGGGGGGGTGAATAAAAAGGGGGGGTTGGGGGGCCTGGAGGGGTGATGATGTCATTTGGGGCACCCCAGCATCACCACGGGGGTGATGATGCCGTGGAGGAGCAGGTGAGTGGGGAATGGGGGGTCATGGGGGTCCGTGTCCCCCCCCCCCCCCCCAAGGGGGTCACAGCCCAAATTGCCTGAAAATTCATGGGGGGGGGGTTCAAAAATTTTTAAAAACTGTAAATATATCTGTGAGGCCTCGAAATAGAAAAAAATCTCTCCTTGTTACGTATATTGAAAAATAATATTAATTTATACGTACAAAAGGATTTCAAAATAAGGACCTATATCTGCCCTATTATATAAAGGATTTTAGAGTATAAAAAAATTCGAAAGATGTATATAGGGTTTTAAGATACAAAAATAACTCACGTCTGTATAAATTAAAAAATAAAGAACTTCCAAATGCAAAAAGGATGATACATTTTATACATGAAGGAATTTAAAATAGAAAAAGGTCTGAATAGATACCGCTATCTACACTTACTACGTGTTACATAGAGAGTCTACATAGACATTATATGTAATCTAAGAGATTATGTACAAGTGTAAATAGACATCTAAGTCTAAAACCTAAGTCTATAAAGATATAGGTGTAAATATATGTAAGTGTAAATAGAGAAGTCTATAAAGACATTTAAGTGTTCAAAATATGTAAGTCAACAGATCCATAGTCTGAGCAGGTATTATATATAAGAAGTGGGAAATAGGGGGGTATAAGTGAAACATAAATATATTCACTAAATATATATAGAGAGATATGTGTAAATACATTAAGTGTAAATGTCTCTGATAATAAGGTTTTTAAAATGCAAAGAAACCCTGTTTACAGAAAGGATTTTAAAATTCGACACACACACACACACACACACACACACCCCCCCCCCACACACACCACCCCCCCCCCCCCACCACCCCCCCCCCCCACACACACACACCACCCCCCCCACACACACCCCCCCCACACACACACCCCGCCCCAAATCCCCTCTCTATTGAAGATATAAAAGTGCTTTCAAAAGCTGCCTCTTCCCTGTTCTCCTTTTCCGCCTGTTCCCATCCTGATTGGGGGCCAGTTCCCCCAACAGGGACTTTCCCCTGCAGGGCTGCGCACGCAGAGCGGGACCTGCCGCCATGGCCTAAAAATACCACAAAACCCCTAATTCGGGGCCTGCAAGGGGTGGGGAAAAAAAAGCCCGCAATTTTGGGGGAAAAATACCCAACTTGGAGCTCCCGGGAAAGCCAAATCCGCCTGGATTTGGGCAGCCGGAAAGCAAAAAAAACCCCATTTTCACGCACAAAACAAAAAAGCAAAAACCACCAATTTTTGTTGTGAAAAAGCGTTGAAAAACCTCCAAATGGTGGAATGTTTTGGAAAAGGAAAAAACCCCAATTTTGATATTATGGAAAAGCAAAAAACCCCCCGATTTGGGGAAGATTTGGGGTGAAACACCAGCCACTTGAGGGGCATCGCTCGTGGTTATCCAGCGAGGGTCAGTCATCGGGAACGGATTATCTGTTGCGGGTCATCCCAGGTGAGTTTTCTGCTGTGGGTGGTCCCGGGTGGACCCCCTGGCGTAGGTCACCCCCACGCATGTCCCCCCCCGCCCCTCCCGGTGTCCGCCCCGCCTTTCCCGTGCGAGGTTTTCCCCGTGACGCGCCCCCCGTATCCCCTGCCCTCCTACCTCGTGCCCGCACTGCCCTCCTCTCTCCTCTCCCTCCTCCCACCCCCCGTGTTCCGCACTGCCTCCCCGTAACCCCTCTGCCCCGGACCCCTGGGGTGCTGCCTGCCCCGCCAACCTGCCCGTTGCCCCCCGCCCAAACTCTGGCACCCCCCTCCCGCTCCCCCGCACCCCACTCCCACCCCGCTCTCCCTCCTCCTGCGTTTTGGGTTTGTGCTGCAAACGGCGTCGGTGACGCGGGGCTGCGTGAGTTCCCGCTGCGCAGCGCTTGCACGGCGCCGGGGGCTGTGCTGCTCCTCGCCCCGCCCTGCCGGCGAGCGGGCTGGGGGTGCGCGAGGGCCTGGGAGGGGGCACCGCTGGGAGAGCTGACCCCGGCGGACCCAGGGGATGTTCCAGACCCTGTGACGTCAGGAAATAAAACTCGGGGGGCGGTTGGCGGGGGGGCCGCTGCTGGGCTGCGGCTGGCTGGGCATCGGGCGGTTGGCGGTGAGCCGTTGTTTTCATTTGTACCGCTTGTCTGTCTGGGGTTTTTCGCTCTGTTGTTTGGGGGTTTTTTCCCCCCTTTTCCTTACAAGTGGAGTTTTTTCACTTTTGCCCTTCCAATTCTCTCCCCCCTCCCACTGAGGGGGGAGCGAGTGAGCGGTTGCGTGGTGCTGAGTTGCCAGCTGGGATTAAACCACGGCACAAGGTGAGTTGCAAGCCCTGCTGGCTAAACGCTTTAGGCTCTCCGTGTTATTCCTGCCATCTTGCCATCCTTGTTCTTTCCTGCTGCTTTCAAGTGCCTTGTGCTCCAGCAGCAGGCTGGGAAGGAGGGTTGTGGCAGGAGCTGCAGCACCCTGTGACTCCTTCTCAGGCTGCTAGCTTCGCCCTTTGTATGGGCTGCCGAGGTCGTCGGCTCCGCAGGGGCCACAGGCAGCCCGCAGAGCTTGACGCCAAGCCGTTCCTTTCCCCTCTGCGCAGCAGCGGTTCTGCCGCTGCTACAGGCAGCCGCTTGCTCGAGGGCGAGGGGCTGGGATGACGACAGGCTGCTGCACGCTTCAGTCGAACTGAGACGCCGTTCTCTGAGGAGCCGGTGCAAGGAGAGCTCAGGTCCGTTCTGTACTGCCGATGGCTCTTCACAAGGGAAGCGTGCTCTGGTTTTAGCAGAAAAAGGTGTCGGTCACAGGCAGCCGCCTATCACTGCGCACAGCTCAGCTATTTGGCAGGGGTCTTGCTTGTTCAAGTAGAGGCGTATTCCTCGCCTTGCAGTCTCGATGGCAAAACAATCGGGGGTTCAAGCTACAAAAGCACAGAGCAAGGATGGAACCTGCCGGGCTCTACGGTCAACTGCTGAGGACGCCTAATACACCAGCAGGCCTCTTGGCTTTCCCTGCCTCATTTCTAATTCCTTTGCACGCTGGAGGGCAGGGTGGTAAGTGACGTCGTGCAGTGTCTCTCCTCCAAGTGGCAAGCCCTGCGCGTGTGCAGGATGAGGAGAGCAGAGTGCTGATAGCACAGAGGCGAGGAAAGCTGCAAACACCGCAACACAGCCCCAGGACCACCAGCGTATCGCTCGTTGTTTGCAGGTCAGCCACTGGCACCGGGTCTGCTCAGAAGCGCGGTTTCCTGATGGACATAGCTGCCCCTCCCCTGCTCTCAGGGTGTCACCCGTGTGGCATCGTACAGAGGCGATGAAGATTAGTGCCCGGGCCGCGAGTGGGAAAAGCGCAGGGAAATCTAAGCCCAGTACCGCCAGTAAGCAGTTACCGTCTTTCGATGGTACGAACCGGGCGGAGACAAGGGGAAAGGGCCGGTGTGGCGACGGTGGCACCCGGCGGGCGGAATTGGGTACTGCAGCTCTTGAGCCGCGCATGCGCAGTGGCGCGCTCCCCTTTGCTCGCTGCTGCCACCGAGCGACCAGAATTCGGTACTGCAGCTCTTGAGCCGCGCATGCGCGGTGGCGCGCTTTTCTTTGCTCGCTGCTGCCACCAAGCGACCAAAGCCGGGTACTGCAGCTCTTGAGCCGCGCATGCGCGGTGGCGCGCTCTCCTTTTCTCGCTGCTGCCACCGAGCGACCAAAGCCGGGTACTGCAGCTCTTGAGCCGCGCATGCGCGGTGGCGCGCCTTTCTTTGCTCGCTGCTGCCACCGAGCGACCAGAATTCGGTACTGCAGCTCTTGAGCCGCGCATGCGCGGTGGCGCGCTCTCCTTTGCTCGCTGCTGCCACCGAGCGACCAGAATTCGGTACTGCAGCTCTTGAGCCGCGCATGCGCGGTAGCGCGCCTTTCTTTGCTCGCTGCTGCCACCGAGCGACCAGAATTCGGTACTGCAGCTCTTGAGCCGCGCATGCGCAGTGGCGCGCCTTTCTTTGCTCGCCGCTGCCACCGAGCGACCAGAATTGGGTACTGCAGCTCTTGAGCCGCGCATGCGCAGTAGCGCGCTCTCCTTTGCTCGCTGCTGCCACCGAGCGACCAAAATTCGGTACTGCAGCTCTTGAGCCGCGCATGCGCGGTGGCGCCCCCTTTCTCCGCGCTGCCGTCCGCCGGTAACGGCAATGCCGTACTGTGGTGCCTGCGGGGTGATGCCGCCGCGTTCGTTGGTTCGTTCCGGTAAGGAAACGCCGCTGCCGCCCCACGTGCGCGGTGCCGGCGGGCGCTGGGCCTGCAAAGCGCGGACCTGCAGCGCCGGTGCCGCCCCCGTGCACGCGCCGCCCGGCGGCTGCTCGCTGCTGCCGCCCCGTGGCCGAATCGCGGTACTGCAGCGCCGGCACCGCTCAGGTGCGCAGCAGCGCCGCCGCCGCCGCCGCCTTCGCTGCTGCCGCCCCGAAGCCGAAGCGTGGTCCTGCAGCCCGGCGTTCGCGCGCCGGCTCTGGCCCCTCCATGCGCCGTCCCCATCCCGGTGCCTCCCTCATCCCGGTGCATTCGTCATCCCGGGCGGCAATGGTTAGGGTGCCCCCCCCCCCGCATGCCAGCACCCCCAAGAGTATCGGCGTGTCCCGGTGCTGTCCCCATCCCTGGGGCAGCTCCCCGTCCCCTGTCCCTGCGGCTGGTCGTTGGGCTCTGTGTTCCCCCAATAAACCACGGGGACGGAGGGGACCCCTGGGGACAGGGGGTGGGGACCCCCAGAGAGTAGGCTGTGCTGCCGTCGCTCCTCGGTGCTGGCCCTGCTTGTCCCCTGTCCCCCCAGCGGTGACGAACTCCGGGCCACTGGCGGGGACCCTCACTGTCACCTTCCCCCCATGCCGGTTGCCACCAGCGACAGGGACAGCGACGCACCCCCGGGGGTGTTTGGGGTCCCCAGGGTGGGAGCGGAGCTGCAGGATGCCGGGTCCCCCCTGCCCGAGCCCTGCAGACCCACCCAGGTGGAGCGCAGGCAACCCCGGCCCTGTCCCCAGCCCTGTCTCCGCGTGGCCGTGGGTCGGTGCTGCCATTGCGTGGCCAGCGGCTGGGAGGACACAGCTCCCGCCGGCTGGGGCCAGAGGAGCCCGGCAGCCTGGGGACCCCCGGGAAGGGCTGGCTGTCATGGGGACTCGGCGCCCAGGGCCCAGGGCACCCCAGAGACCCTACAACAGGGTGCAGCATGAACTATTTTATTACCTGTGCAGTATCCATGAGTGAGTCCCCATCGTTCCCATCCTGGTCCCCCAGTGGGTCGGGGTCCCAGCTGCCCCTGGGGGTGGCTGCAGGTGTCGGGGGTGGGATCCCTTCTCCCCGCGGTGCCCCCCACCTCCCCAGGGTCATCCCTCCCAATCTCAACTCCCCACATGGTGTCCTCAATCTCCCGAGAAACACCTCTGTCCCCCAATGTCCCCCTACCTACCCCACTCCCAGGGTCCCTCCCGGACCCCAGGATTCCCCCCCTGCCCCATCCTGAGGCCACCCCCCCCCCATCCCCATGGTCATGAGACACACACACGCACACCCCCTCCAGCACTGGGGAGACACTGGGAAGAGCCGGCACTGCCATCTCGGGGACCTGCTAGCCCTCATCCTCCCTAAAGTCTTGCACCATGCTCTGCTCCTTGGGGGGAGTGCCCACAGTCAGGGGGGTGGGGGCTCCCCTCCTCCCCAGGGAACCCCCCCAACCTGTCCAGGGCACCCTCTGCCACCTCCCCAGGGTCCAATCACCGTAACAGGGTCTGACCCTGGGATCCCGCTGGTTAACGTCAGGTGCAAGAGAAGGTTCCTCATTACTCCTTGATTAGTTCTTAGGTGCCAGCTCGAGCTGGGTGCCTCCAGAGAGGGACCCCTACCCCGGATCACCCTCCTTGCACACCTGCACCCGTTGCAGGAGGGTCCACGCACACCATGGGAGCCATGTGGGAACCAGAGGCGGCCTCGAGGCTGCTCAGCAGCAGTCAAAACACCCCAGTGGTTTCAGGCACCGGCTGTTTTGCTCCCGAACCCAAGGGTACTGCCGAGAAAAATAACCACCACTGTCACACGAGGGTCCTGCACATTCCCCACCATCGCACAAGGGTCCCCGTGGACCTGCCCGCCATTGCACGAGGGTCCCCTGCACACCAACCAATTGCATAAGGGTCTTCCTGCACTGCCCCCCCCATTGCATGGGTGTCTCCACACACCGACCCCCCGCTGCGCAAAGGTCCCTGCACAATCCCCACCGTTGCAGGGGGGTCCGTGCGCAGGTACCCGCCGTGCACAAGGCGCCGTGCGCATGCGCACTTCCGGGGCGGGGACTACAACTCCCGGCGTGCCCCCCGCGGGCGGCCCGGAGGAGCCGCGCGCTGATTGGCTGCGGAGGATATTTCAACGGGGCGCGCGGCGGGCTCTGCACCCAGGCGGCGGCGGCGGCGGCGGCGGCGGCGGCGGCGGCGGCGGCGGCGGCGGCGGCGGCGGCGGCGGCGGCGGCGGCGGCGGCGGCAGTGGCAGTAGTCTGAGGTGCCGCGGGCACGGCGGGCTGGCGGGAGGCTGGGGACCCCCCGGGGGACTGAGGAGGGGGGCTGTGCGTCTCGGGGGGACCGGGGAGGGGGGCCGGGGGGGGCTGTGCGTCCCGGAGGGGGCCGGGGAGGGGGCCCGGGGGGGCTGTGCGTCCCGGAGGGGGCCGGGGAGGGGGCCGGGGGGGGCTGTGCGTCCCGGAGGGGGCCGGGGGGGGCTGTGCGTCCCGGAGGGGGGCCGGGGCGGGGCTGTACGTCCCGGAGGGGGCCGGGGAGGGGGCCCGGGGGGGGGGCTGTGCGTCCCGGAGGGGGCCCGGGGGGGGGCTGTGCGTCCCGGAGGGGGCCGGGGAGGGGGGCCGGGGGGGGGCTGTGCGTCCCGGAGGGGGCCGGGGGGGGGGGGCTGTGCGTCCCGGGGGGGCCGGGGAGGGGGGCCGGGGGGGGCTGTGCGTCCCGGAGGGGGCCGGGGAGGGGGGACTGTTCGTCCTAGGGGGGCTGGGGAGTGGGGCTGGGGGCGGGGGCTGCAGTCCCCCAAGGAGCTGGGGAGTGGGGCTGTGGGTCCTGGCGGGGCTTGAGAGTGGGGCTTGGGGCTCCCACGGGGCTGGAAAATGGTGTGGTCGGGTGCTGTGAGCACCGGGGGTCCTGGGGCTGGGAGGCGCTTGCAAACACCGGGGAGGGGCTGCGAGCATGGGGGGGCACAAGGGTTGCACCAGGGTCGGTGCACGATCACCTCCATTGTACGGGTGTCGATGTACAGCCAGCCGGGCTGCACGAGGCGCCGTGCGCATGCGCGGTCCCGGGGCGGGGACTACAACTCCCGGCGTGCCCCGCGCGGGCGGTCCGGTGGAGCCGCGCGCTGATTGGCTGCGGAGGGTATTTCAACGGGGCGCGCGGCGGGCTCTGCACCCAGGCGGCGGCGCAGCGTGAGTGTGAGGGTCCGCGGGCCCGGGGAGCCGAGGAGTGGGGCTGTGGCGGGGGGGGGGGCGGTCCTGCAGGCTCCGGGGACGGGGGCTGGGGGGGCTCCAGGCGGGGGAGGGGCTGTGAGCATCTGGGGAGTGGGGCTGGGGGGCGGGGCTGTGTGCCCTAGGGGGGCCGCGCAGTGGGGCCGGGGCGGGGTGGGCGCTGTGTGCAAACAGACCCTCCCTGCGAGTCCCCACTGTCGCCCCGTGGGGCCGGGCACCCCCCAGCCCTCCCTGCAGGCAGACGGGCAGCCTGTAGGCAATGGAGGCCGCCCGCCCCAGCGAGGTGCTCGAGCCTGGGGGCTTCACGGGCCGAGTCGAGGGGGAGGAGCTGCTGGAGAGAGGGCTTAGAAACGGCCTTCTGCCCCCGAAACTGCTGGAGCATTTGAAGGGGAGGGACAGGTCCACCCCAGGGCCCCAAGGGGAAGCCCTCGGAGCAGGGACTTGGGGTCGTTCCAGGAGCAAAAGCTGGTCCCAGCCAGCTCGCCTCTGCTCCCCCGGCACCGGGATCGGACCTTTCAGCCCCGTTTCTGCCAGAAGCATCACACAAGCGCTTGCCCTCCCCGGGGGCATCTTTGGGCCTTGAGAACAGGCGCAGCAGCTGGGTTTTTGGGCTCAGAAATGGGTGCCAAGTGAGCTGGTTTGGGGGCCCAAAGCAGAAGCCGGTTTGGCCGTTTGTGCGGGGGGCTGGGAGGGCATTGGGGGCTGCGGGGGAAAGCAGGGGGTGGGCAGGGTGCGTGGACCCTCCCCGGGGGGAGGGGCTCTGGTCCTGCTGGACCCTGAAGTGCGGGAGGCCGGCACGCACCAGGCCCAACTCAACGTCTGCGGTGGTCTCTGGGGGGAAGAGGTGGTCTCTGCTTTTCAGACCCCGCACGCCCTCTTCGAGTCCAGCTCTTGCTTGTCGACTGCTTCGAATAGTTATTAACTGATTAGTCGTACAAACTAATTGATATTTATACAATGTCCAACTATGATATTTAATCCTAATAGTCGAGTTTTGACGGCGATTGGTTTACGACCTTGTCAAAAGCCCAGGCTGTTGCAAATAGCTGGAGCTTGTAAGGAGAAGGAGCTGAAATCAACGGTGCAGAGCTGGAGCTTCAATTAGCCAGAACCGTCGCAAGCAGGAGCTGGAACGAGACGGGGTGTCCGCTGTCTGGGGCATGCCTTAGCCAGAGGCAAAATTACCAGCAGCTGTAACGAGCGGGAGCTGCGATTCGCTGCAGTGTCTGTTTGCCGGAGCATCCGTCGGCCAGACTGCACTCCCAGCACGGCTGAAGAGCAGCCAGGCGCAGGCAGGGCTGTCCCCGGCAAGGCGCTCCGAGCGGCAGGGAGGCGAGTTGTCCTTCTGCTAGCGGGGAGCCCGGCCTCTTCCCTCGGGGATTAAATCCACGCCACGCGTGGATCCGCTCTCTTTGCGTGGAGGGTCTCTCCCGGTCCCGTTCCCGAGGGCTGAAGCGAGGTCCCCCGGGGGGCAGGCGGCAGCACGAGGCGGCGGTGTCTCCCCGGTACCCGGCAAAGGGGAGCGAAACCGGCCGGCTGGAGCTCCCGGGGTGCACAGCCCGGCCCCGCACGGCAGAATCCTTCCCTGGGTTTTCACCGTTGGCTGGGTGTAACAAACAGGTTCATTTTGTGCCTCCTCTTTTCCCAGCGTCACCTTCTGCGTCACGTGAAGAAAATCCTGCGTGGTTGACGCCGCTTGCTGCTCAGGTGATGGCACGTGTGGGGCCGGGGGAGCCGGGAGAAACATTGGCGCGTTCAAGGTCGCTGCAGGTGCTCCCCGTTAAACCCAGGGAAAAGGCAAATTTGCTGCCGGTGCAGAAAAGCTGATGAACAATTGCCGTGAACAGAGTGTGCGTGCCTCGTTCCCGCATCGGTCCCTGGGTAGTTACGAGTGTTTTCCTTTCAGGGAAAAGAATGAGCTTTCATCTACGAAAAATTAAGAGCTGCCTGTGTCCTTCTTTAAGTTCAAGTGTTTCTCTTCTGTTTGTTCTTACTGATTTTATGGGCAGGTTGGAAATAGCCTTTTATTTTTATAGGCATAACTCAATTTGTAGTACTACGTGGTGTCAGGAGAGTGAATTTTGGAGCACCCAGGTATCACTAGAAACGGAATGAATGAGACACGATGGAAACTGATATTTAAACTTGATTTTTACTTGATATTTTTTTTTTCCTGAGAGTGTTGACGGCACGTTGTCCTGTGGCTCAATCCACGTTCTGTTCAGTGGAGTCTTCAGTCTAGGACTTTTAAGGAAAAAAGTTGGTCCTTCCGAAAAAGGGCTAGTCGTTCATAGGCTCGAGGCATAGACTTGGAGAGCCGCTTAAGTACGTGATCAGAATTAAAGCCAAATGTCGCTTCGTGTTGCTGCTGTTGGCCTTCACTTTCGTTAATTTCCCCGCTGCTCCGTCATGGTTGGGAGCTCTGAATCATCATTTTTTTCACTCCCTAACGCATTTTTCTCCCCAAGGAGAGGCTACGTTTAAAAGTTACTTAGTTTCCTCGCAAATGCATCGGTCAATAAAACGGAGTTATGATTATTAAAACCACACAAATGACACCGGTCTTACAGATCTGGACTATTTCTGAACACGTGTTCATCGCGTGCAGATGTCATCGGGATACGGATCACCTGCATTTCATGCTCTGACGAGACAATCTGCTGAGACAGGGACGAGCTCCAAAAGAAAAAAAAGGTACAACGTCAAGGTTTTGTTTTGTTGTTGGTTTTTGTGGGCTTTTTGTGTTTGTGTTATTTTTTGGTTTGTGTTTTTTTTTTTTTTTAAAAAGAGTGCGATGTTGACTGGTGGCAGCCTGCAGAGCTCTCTTGCTGCCTGACCTCTCCTTTTCTTCTCTGTCACTCCTCTTTCGTGGCTGTAATTTTCACTCGGGTAGTTTTAGAAGAGCGATTTAGTTCCTCGCCTGTGTAGATGTGCTGGTAATACCTGGAAGGTAAATGCTTGAACCGGTAGCGAATAACTTGGCTACAAGTAGAATTTCTGAAGGAAGAACAACAACAGCAGGAAGCAAGTAGCGAGTTACCCCAAATTTGTGTGTGTCAAACACGTCAAAGTTTTATTGCCAAACATTGTTTGGCAATGTGTTCCAAATGGCTCGTTTTGGTAAACATAAATTTTCAGGAAGTTCAGGGTTGTGTGTGGAAAAACGTGCCCCTCTGTCTAGGTGTCCTGCTACGTAAATAGCATCAGTCAGTAGCACATCCAGCGGCAGGGCTGCTGTTCCCTGCTCTCGATATTGCCGTAGTAGTGTTGTGATATTTCGACCTAAGAGGCGGGTTTAGGAATGGAAGGAGAATGCCTGCGTTCTGCAAGGGCTACGAATGCCGACCCTTTTCTCTGCCTGCTGCTTTCCTGTGCGTGAGATGAAACTGTATTGTTTTTCTCCCTTGTTCCCGGTAGAAATATTTCTGAAGCTGTCGCTGCTGTGGGTTTGCAATGTGCGTTACTGCGTTTTTGTAGAGTTCTAGTTACGGATCGTTTCTGCCGCGGCAAAGTGTCAAGATACGGTTTTCAGTTTAAAGCTTCAGAAGCTGCATTCGCTGAAATCGGCGTAGGTGAAGCTGGTTGTTGTGGTTTAACCCGGCAGGCAGCTAAACACCACGCAGCTGCTCGCTTGCTCCCCCTGCCCCCAAAGTGGGGTGGGGGAGAGAATCGGAAAAAAAAGTGAAGTTCGTGGGGTGAAGTAAAGACAGTTTAATGGGACAGAACAGGAAGGGGAAACAATCGTAACGATAAAAGAATATACAAAATAAGCGGCGCACAATGCGATTGCTCACCGCCCGCCGACTGATGCCCAGCCGGTCCCCGAGCGGCAGTCGCCGCCGCCCGGCCAACTCCCCCAGCTTATGTACTGAGCGTGACGTCATATGGTACGGACTGTCCCTTTGGCCGGTTTGGGTCATCTGTCCTGGCTAAGGTCCCTCCCAGCTTCTCGCTGGCAGGGCATGAGAAGCTGAAAAGTCCCCGACTAGCGTAAGCGCTACTTAGCCACAACTAAAACATCAGCGCGTTATCCACGTTTTTCTCGTCCTAAATCTAAAACACAGCGCTATACCAGTTACCAGGAAGAGAATTAACTCTATCCCAGCCGAAACCAGGACGCTGGTCTTGCGCATGATCCCGCTGTGCTCGCAGGGGTGCTCAGTGGCTCCTCATCAAAACAGCGAGGTGTGTGTGGACGTCCGTAGGGTTGCGCTAGGGGTCTGGGGGCGTTATGTATTTTTGCTGTTGGAAGACGGAATAGAGCGTGTGCCTGTTAAATCTAACGATGGTCGAAGCTTGGGAGGGACCCTGAGCAGGTTTGGTGGCACAACTGCAGTTTTCAAAGATCTCGACCGTTTGGAGAAACGGCCTGGAAAAAAGGATTCCTCTTTTGCAGCGAGTTCGCGAGGACAGACGGGTTGCCGTACTCTTTAACAAAAATACTCAACTTGGGACGTATCGGGTGAGGAAATCGCGGCTCTACTTAGGCTTGAGAAAACGTACGTAGGTGTCTGTGCCTGTCACCTGCGCGTCTCTAGGCAAGTGAGTTCTAGCGAAACTAAAGCTGCCGATGAGCCAAAAGAAAAGGCACGGTTGTCTAAAACATGCAGAAGCTCTAGTGGCCTGTCTCAACAACTGCACCAAAGATGATGCAAAATACTTTCTCCTCCACTCAGTTGTAGTCTTCACAGAAAAGGAAGCTTTGTGCTAAACGTGTTTGTTTTTTTTTTTTTTTTTTCCTTTCCTCTCAGCAGAATGTCAACTGCCGTGAAAGTACGAGACGGATGGAAAGGATCCATAGTGGTCTGCAAGTACAAGGTATGCCTGTGATGTGTGTCTGCATTTTTCCTAAGGTGCTTGTAGTGTGGACTTTACAGTTAACACGAAGAATGTGGCAGCTCTCCTTCTATCTGATTTTTTTAACATGAAATATTTTAACACAAATACTAAAAATAAAGGTCTGTTCTGGAGCGTGGTACGCCTATTCAAGGCTTGCTTTCCTTCGTCTATTTTCTCTTCCTGAAAGCAGAGTCTTCTGTTTCTGTGCGCTTGCTGTGAAAGGGTGCTGTGAAAATAATGTTGGACTAGAAGAGGAAAGGAACCGTTTGTAAGAGTTCGGACGTTCGGGAGAAACAGGCTTTGTTTTCACGATAAAAGCTTTATGCTTTTTCAGTCAGTCAGTGTTTAAAATACCTTACAGGAGCACTCGAAAACCTTACTGAGATACTGGCATCTGTGCTAAAAGCAATCAAGGTCAAAGAAGAGGCGTGGACAACACGGGACAAATCGGCGTCGCTTCGGTGTGTTTTCCAGGCTTTCCCGAGAAGCGGTAGCAGCCTCGTAACTAGCGACAGAGAGTCCTGATGTGTTTTCGGTGAGTTACTGATTCTCTAATGTCCTTTTTCCTAACCTGCAGCGCGTAATTTTGACTTCGGGTGGAAAGAGATTTTCCAGAATGGAAATCTTTTTCATTCAAAGGAGTTGCCTTTTACAAACTTCCCATCAGAATGGATCTTCAGAGATGACGTGCTTGGCAGTAGAAGTCATCCGCAAGGAGACTTTTCACTCTCTCTGGAAAAAAAAAAAGGAGTTAAGTCGATTTCCTTGCAAGGACCCAAGCGCAGCACATCTTCCAATAGTCGACGTATGGCTGATCTTTGGTTCTCGGGTGTAACGGTCGAGAGATCGTAAAGACGCGTTCCTCCGCACGCTTGGGTACAGCCAACAGCGTTAGCAAACCTGCCAGTCCTTTTTGGTAGCCTGATGTATTGCAGCACCGGGGATTTGATATTCCCCACCGCCTGCCCCGCCCCCCCCCCCAAAAAAAGTAAAACCGTATGGGAGATCTCTTATCTCACTGATTTTTCTATCATAAATGAAATTTTAAAAAGAAAGTTAAAATTGTCTAATTTCCAAACTGACTTGCGTTGTTTAAACTGCAACTGCCAAATAGCTGTAGTGTATAATTTATTAGGTGTGCTTAAGCAGTTGGGTAGTTGCTCTAAACGTTTAAAAAGAGAGGCAACTGAACGTTAGGGGCTTTTTTCCTGATCTTTTGGCAGAGTGCTCTGAAGCACTTTATTTCTGTCTCGCTTTCGACGGCGCGTTTCCCCGGCAGTTCGGTAGCATCGGTCTCGGCGCAGCTGGCCAGGCGTCCCTCCTAGTCATGTCACACACGCAAAACCCCTGGTCAAACGATAGCTGTGTAGCTTGGAGGTAGATAATTTAACGGTATGAATTCACAGCTACGCAATTTCAATGAACGCAAAAGGAAAATCAAATATTTTTATAGTACGAGTCTTCTCATTGTACGTATGTAAGCGTGCGCACGCCTTTTTAGCATAAAATGAATTGCTGAGATTTGTTCTTTCTTTTTCATTTTACTCTTCAAAGTTTTACGCTTCACTTTCAGCTTTATCGGCCAAGCGAGCGAGATGCGCAGCAGCAGCAGCGCAAGGGCTGGAGCTGCGGCGGTGGGTCTGTGAGCGTAGATGCTGATTACGGCGCGCCCTTGTCCTGCAGCCTCACGGGGTTATCTCCCGGCAGCGGTGCTGTAAGGAAGGGACGAGGCGTTTTCCGACACCAGCAAGAGCGTTTACTTCTCTGCGAAGAACGTGTTCAGAATCGTGTCAATTAGTCTTCACGCTGATTTTAAGCGTTCGAATCGCTCGAGCTTTTAAAGGCGGCGTTGTATTTCGAGCTGACCCGTTTGCCTGGCACCCTCCTTTAGCTCGACTGCTACCCTCTCCCTTGTCCTGACCGAATTCCTCTGCTGCCTTCGGTGCTGCTTTTTTAACGTGCTGAAATATCCGTTGGGATTTTTGTTTTTCAGATGCCTCGCTGTGAGCGTCCCGTGGTGCTCAGGAGAGACCCCCGGCCCAGGTTTGCCTGCCGGTCGTTGGGCGTGCTGAGGGTGAGGGGCCGGCTGGCAGCCTGCGGGACGGGGGCTGGGGGGGGCTGCAAGCGTTTGGGGGGGCCGCCCCTCCTTTATCTTTCTAGCAGAGCCCCCCTTTTTGGCGGGGGTGCGTGCGTACATACGTAAACGGCATTATTAAAGTAACGAGCTGCCGGTTGGGGCCGTTTCCCTCGTTTTGTGTCTTTTTGGGGGGGTGAATAAAAGGGGGGTTGGGGGGCCTGGAGGGGTGATGATGTCATTTGGGGCACCCCAGCATCACCACGGGGGTGATGATGCCGTGGAGGAGCAGGTGAGTGGGGAATGGGGGGTCATGGGGGTCCGTGTCCCCCCCTCCCCCTCCCCCAAAGGGGGTCACAGCCCAAATTGCCTGAAAATTCATGGGGGGGGTTTCAAAAATTTTTAAAAACTGTAAATATATCTGTGAGGCCTCGAAATAGAAAAAAATCTCTCCTTGTTACATATATTGAAAAATAATATTAATTTATACGTACAAAAGGATTTCAAAATAAGGACCTATATCTGCCCTATTATATAAAGGATTTTAGAGTATAAAAAAATTCGAAAGATGTATATAGGGTTTTAAGATACAAAAGTAACTCACGTCTCTATAAATCAAAAAATAAAGAACTTCCAAATGCAAAAAGGATGATACATTTTATACATGAAGGAATTTAAAATAGAAAAAGGTCTGAATAGATACCGCTATCTACACTTACTACATGTTACATAGAGAGTCTACATAGACATTATATGTAATCTAAGAGATTATGTACAAGTGTAAATAGACATCTAAGTCTAAAACCTAAGTCTATAAAGATATAGGTGTAAATATATGTAAGTGTAAATAGAGAAGTCTATAAAGGCATTTAAGTGTTCAAAATATGTAAGTCAACAGATCCATAGTCGGAGCAGGTATTATATATAAGAAGTGGGAAATAGGGGGGTATAAGTGAAACATAAATATATTCACTAAATATATATAGAGAGATATGTGTAAATACATTAAGTGTAAATGTCTCTGATAATAAGGTTTTTAAAATGCAAAGAAACCCTGTTTACAGAAAGGATTTTAAAATTACACACACACACACACACACACACACACACACACACACACACACACACACACACACACACACACACACACACACACACACACACACCCCCCCCCCCCACCCCCCCCCCACACACACACACCCACCCACCCACCCCGCCCCGAAACACCTCTCTATTGAAGATATAAAAGCGCTTTCAAAAGCTGCCTCTTCCCTGTTCTCCTTTTCCGCCTGTTCCCATCCTGATTGGGGGCCAGTTCCCCCAACAGGGACTTTCCCCTGCAGGGCTGCGCACGCAGAGCGGGACCTGCCGCCATGGCCTAAAAATACCACAAAACCCCTATTTCGGGGCCTGCAAGGGGTGGGGAAAAAAAAGCCCGCAATTTTGGGGGAAAAATACCCAACTTGGAGCTCCCGGGAAAGCCAAATCCGCCTGGATTTGGGCAGCCGGAAAGCAAAAAAAACCCCATTTTCACGCACAAAACAAAAAAGCAAAAACCACCAATTTTTGTTGTGAAAAAGCGTTGAAAAACCTCCAAATGGTGGAATGTTTTGGAAAAGGAAAAAACCCCAATTTTGATATTATGGAAAAGCAAAAAACCCCCCGATTTGGGGAAGATTTGGGGTGAAACACCAGCCACTTGAGGGGCATCGCTCGTGGTTATCCAGCGAGGGTCAGTCATCGGGAACGGATTATCTGTTGCGGGTCATCCCAGGTGAGTTTTCTGCTGTGGGTGGTCCCGGGTGGACCCCCTGGCGTAGGTCACCCCCACGCATGTCCCCCCCCGCCCCTCCCGGTGTCCGCCCCGCCTTTCCCGTGCGAGGTTTTCCCCGTGACGCGCCCCCCGTATCCCCTGCCCTCCTACCTCGTGCCCGCACTGCCCTCCTCTCTCCTCTCCCTCCTCCCACCCCCCGTGTTCCGCACTGCCTCCCCGTAACCCCTCTGCCCCGGACCCCTGGGGTGCTGCCTGCCCCGCCAACCTGCCCGTTGCCCCCCGCCCAAACTCTGGCACCCCCCTCCCGCTCCCCCGCACCCCACTCCCACCCCGCTCTCCCTCCTCCTGCGTTTTGGGTTTGTGCTGCAAACGGCGTCGGTGACGCGGGGCTGCGTGAGTTCCCGCTGCGCAGCGCTTGCACGGCGCCGGGGGCTGTGCTGCTCCTCGCCCCGCCCTGCCGGCGAGCGGGCTGGGGGTGCGCGAGGGCCTGGGAGGGGGCACCGCTGGGAGAGCTGACCCCGGCGGACCCAGGGGATGTTCCAGACCCTGTGACGTCAGGAAATAAAACTCGGGGGGCGGTTGGCGGGGGGGCCGCTGCTGGGCTGCGGCTGGCTGGGCATCGGGCGGTTGGCGGTGAGCCGTTGTTTTCATTTGTACCGCTTGTCTGTCTGGGGTTTTTCGCTCTGTTGTTTGGGGGTTTTTTCCCCCCTTTTCCTTACAAGTGGAGTTTTTTCACTTTTGCCCTTCCAATTCTCTCCCCCCTCCCACTGAGGGGGGAGCGAGTGAGCGGTTGCGTGGTGCTGAGTTGCCAGCTGGGATTAAACCACGGCACAAGGTGAGTTGCAAGCCCTGCTGGCTAAACGCTTTAGGCTCTCCGTGTTATTCCTGCCATCTTGCCATCCTTGTTCTTTCCTGCTGCTTTCAAGTGCCTTGTGCTCCAGCAGCAGGCTGGGAAGGAGGGTTGTGGCAGGAGCTGCAGCACCCTGTGACTCCTTCTCAGGCTGCTAGCTTCGCCCTTTGTATGGGCTGCCGAGGTCGTCGGCTCCGCAGGGGCCACAGGCAGCCCGCAGAGCTTGACGCCAAGCCGTTCCTTTCCCCTCTGCGCAGCAGCGGTTCTGCCGCTGCTACAGGCAGCCGCTTGCTCGAGGGCGAGGGGCTGGGATGACGACAGGCTGCTGCACGCTTCAGTCGAACTGAGACGCCGTTCTCTGAGGAGCCGGTGCAAGGAGAGCTCAGGTCCGTTCTGTACTGCCGATGGCTCTTCACAAGGGAAGCGTGCTCTGGTTTTAGCAGAAAAAGGTGTCGGTCACAGGCAGCCGCCTATCACTGCGCACAGCTCAGCTATTTGGCAGGGGTCTTGCTTGTTCAAGTAGAGGCGTATTCCTCGCCTTGCAGTCTCGATGGCAAAACAATCGGGGGTTCAAGCTACAAAAGCACAGAGCAAGGATGGAACCTGCCGGGCTCTACGGTCAACTGCTGAGGACGCCTAATACACCAGCAGGCCTCTTGGCTTTCCCTGCCTCATTTCTAATTCCTTTGCACGCTGGAGGGCAGGGTGGTAAGTGACGTCGTGCAGTGTCTCTCCTCCAAGTGGCAAGCCCTGCGCGTGTGCAGGATGAGGAGAGCAGAGTGCTGATAGCACAGAGGCGAGGAAAGCTGCAAACACCGCAACACAGCCCCAGGACCACCAGCGTATCGCTCGTTGTTTGCAGGTCAGCCACTGGCACCGGGTCTGCTCAGAAGCGCGGTTTCCTGATGGACATAGCTGCCCCTCCCCTGCTCTCAGGGTGTCACCCGTGTGGCATCGTACAGAGGCGATGAAGATTAGTGCCCGGGCCGCGAGTGGGAAAAGGGCAGGGAAATCTAAGCCCAGTACCGCCAGTAAGCAGTTACCGTCTTTCGATGGTACGAACCGGGCGGAGACAAGGGGAAAGGGCCGGTGTGGCGACGGTGGCACCCGGCGGGCGGAATTGGGTACTGCAGCTCTTGAGCCGCGCATGCGCAGTGGCGCGCTCCCCTTTGCTCGCTGCTGCCACCGAGCGACCAGAATTCGGTACTGCAGCTCTTGAGCCGCGCATGCGCGGTGGCGCGCTTTTCTTTGCTCGCTGCTGCCACCAAGCGACCAAAGCCGGGTACTGCAGCTCTTGAGCCGCGCATGCGCGGTGGCGCCCCCTTTCTCCGCGCTGCCGTCCGCCGGTAACGGCAATGCCGTACTGTGGTGCCTGCGGGGTGATGCCGCCGCGTTCGTTGGTTCGTCCCGGTAAGGAAACGCCGCTGCCGCCCCACGTGCGCGGTGCCGGCGGGCGCTGGGCCTGCAAAGCGCGGACCTGCAGCGCCGGTGCCGCCCCCGTGCACGCGCCGCCCGGCGGCTGCTCGCTGCTGCCGCCCCGTGGCCGAATCGCGGTACTGCAGCGCCGGCACCGCTCAGGTGCGCAGCAGCGCCGCCGCCGCCGCCGCCTTCGCTGCTGCCGCCCCGAAGCCGAAGCGTGGTCCTGCAGCCCGGCGTTCGCGCGCCGGCTCTGGCCCCTCCATGCGCCGTCCCCATCCCGGTGCCTCCCTCATCCCGGTGCATTCGTCATCCCGGGCGGCAATGGTTAGGGTGCCCCCCCCCCCGCATGCCAGCACCCCCAAGAGTATCGGCGTGTCCCGGTGCTGTCCCCATCCCTGGGGCAGCTCCCCGTCCCCTGTCCCTGCGGCTGGTCGTTGGGCTCTGTGTTCCCCCAATAAACCACGGGGACGGAGGGGACCCCTGGGGACAGGGGGTGGGGACCCCCAGAGAGTAGGCTGTGCTGCCGTCGCTCCTCGGTGCTGGCCCTGCTTGTCCCCTGTCCCCCCAGCGGTGACGAACTCCGGGCCACTGGCGGGGACCCTCACTGTCACCTTCCCCCCATGCCGGTTGCCACCAGCGACAGGGACAGCGACGCACCCCCGGGGGTGTTTGGGGTCCCCAGGGTGGGAGCGGAGCTGCAGGATGCCGGGTCCCCCCTGCCCGAGCCCTGCAGACCCAGGTGGAGTGCAGGCAACCCCGGCCCTGTCCCCAGCCCTGTCTCCGCGTGGCCGTGGGTCGGTGCTGCCATTGCGTGGCCAGCGGCTGGGAGGACACAGCTCCCGCCGGCTGGGGCCAGAGGAACCCGGCAGCCTGGGGACCCCCGGGAAGGGCCGGCTGTCATGGGGACTCGGCGCCCAGGGCACCCCAGAGACCCTACAACAGGGTGCAGCATGAACTATTTTATTACCTGTGCAGTATCCATGAGTGAGTCCCCATCGTTCCCATCCTGGTCCCCCAGTGGGTCGGGGTCCCAGCTGCCCCTGGGGGTGGCTGCAGGTGTCGGGGGTGGGATCCCTTCTCCCCGCGGTGCCCCCCACCTCCCCAGGGTCATCCCTCCCAGTCTCAACTCCCCACATGGTGTCCTCAATCTCCCGAGAAACACCTCTGTCCCCCAATGTCCCCCTACCTACCCCACTCCCAGGGTCCCTCCCGGACCCCAGGATTCCCCCCCTGCCCCATCCTGAGGCCGCCCCCCCCCCCATCCCCATGGTCATGAGACACACACACGCACACCCCCTCCAGCACTGGGGAGACACTGGGAAGAGCCGGCACTGCCATCTCGGGGACCTGCTAGCCCTCATCCTCCCTAAAGTCTTGCACCATGCTCTGCTCCTTGGGGGGAGTGCCCACAGTCAGGGGGGTGGGGGCTCCCCTCCTCCCCAGGGAACCCCCCCAACCTGTCCAGGGCACCCTCTGCCACCTCCCCAGGGTCCAATCACCGTAACAGGGTCTGACCCTGGGATCCCGCTGGTTAACGTCAGGTGCAAGAGAAGGTTCCTCATTACTCCTTGATTAGTTCTTAGGTGCCAGCTCGAGCTGGGTGCCTCCAGAGAGGGACCCCTACCCCGGATCACCCTCCTTGCACACCTGCACCCGTTGCAGGAGGGTCCACGCGCACCATGGGAGCCATGTGGGAACCAGAGGCGGCCTCGAGGCTGCTCAGCAGCAGTCAAAACACCCCAGTGGTTTCAGGCACCGGCTGTTTTGCTCCCGAACCCAAGGGTACTGCCGAGAAAAATAACCACCACTGTCACACGAGGGTCCTGCACAATCCCCACCATCGCACAAGGGTCCCCGGGCACCTGCCCGCCATTGCACGAGGGTCCCCTGCACACCAACCAATTGCATAAGGGTCTTCCTGCACTGCCCCCCCCATTGCATGGGTGTCTCCACACACCGACCCCCCGCTGCGCAAAGGTCCCTGCACAATCCCCACCGTTGCAGGGAGGTCCCTGCGCAGGCACCCGCAGTGCACAAGGCGCCGTGCGCATGCGCACTTCCGGGGCGGGGACTACAACTCCCGGCGTGCCCCCCGCGGGCGGCCCGGAGGAGCCGCGCGCTGATTGGCTGCGGAGGATATTTCAACGGGGCGCGCGGCGGGCTCTGCACCCAGGCGGCGGCGGCGGCGGCGGCGGCGGCGGCGGCGGCGGCGGCGGCGGCGGCGGCGGCGGCGGCGGCGGCGGCGGCGGCGGCGGCGGCGGCGGCGGCGGCAGTGGCAGTAGTCTGAGGTGCCGCGGGCACGGCGGGCTGGCGGGAGGCTGGGGACCCCCCGGGGGACTGAGGAGGGGGGCTGTGCGTCTCGGGGGGACCGGGGAGGGGGGCCGGGGGGGGCTGTGCGTCCCGGAGGGGGCCGGGGAGGGGGCCCGGGGGGGCTGTGCGTCCCGGAGGGGGCCGGGGAGGGGGCCGGGGGGGGCTGTGCGTCCCGGAGGGGGCCGGGGGGGGCTGTGCGTCCCGGAGGGGGGCCGGGGCGGGGCTGTACGTCCCGGAGGGGGCCGGGGAGGGGGCCCGGGGGGGGGGCTGTGCGTCCCGGAGGGGGCCCGGGGGGGGGCTGTGCGTCCCGGAGGGGGCCGGGGAGGGGGGCCGGGGGGGGGCTGTGCGTCCCGGAGGGGGCCGGGGGGGGGGGGCTGTGCGTCCCGGGGGGGCCGGGGAGGGGGGCCGGGGGGGGCTGTGCGTCCCGGAGGGGGCCGGGGAGGGGGGACTGTTCGTCCTAGGGGGGCTGGGGAGTGGGGCTGGGGGCGGGGGCTGCAGTCCCCCAAGGAGCTGGGGAGTGGGGCTGTGGGTCCTGGCGGGGCTTGAGAGTGGGGCTTGGGGCTCCCACGGGGCTGGAAAATGGTGTGGTCGGGTGCTGTGAGCACCGGGGGTCCTGGGGCTGGGAGGCGCTTGCAAACACCGGGGAGGGGCTGCGAGCATGGGGGGGCACAAGGGTTGCACCAGGGTCGGTGCACGATCACCTCCATTGTACGGGTGTCGATGTACAGCCAGCCGGGCTGCACGAGGCGCCGTGCGCATGCGCGGTCCCGGGGCGGGGACTACAACTCCCGGCGTGCCCCGCGCGGGCGGTCCGGTGGAGCCGCGCGCTGATTGGCTGCGGAGGGTATTTCAACGGGGCGCGCGGCGGGCTCTGCACCCAGGCGGCGGCGCAGCGTGAGTGTGAGGGTCCGCGGGCCCGGGGAGCCGAGGAGTGGGGCTGTGGCGGGGGGGGGGGCGGTCCTGCAGGCTCCGGGGACGGGGGCTGGGGGGGCTCCAGGCGGGGGAGGGGCTGTGAGCATCTGGGGAGTGGGGCTGGGGGGCGGGGCTGTGTGCCCTAGGGGGGCCGCGCAGTGGGGCCGGGGCGGGGTGGGCGCTGTGTGCAAACAGACCCTCCCTGCGAGTCCCCACTGTCGCCCCGTGGGGCCGGGCACCCCCCAGCCCTCCCTGCAGGCAGACGGGCAGCCTGTAGGCAATGGAGGCCGCCCGCCCCAGCGAGGTGCTCGAGCCTGGGGGCTTCACGGGCCGAGTCGAGGGGGAGGAGCTGCTGGAGAGAGGGCTTAGAAACGGCCTTCTGCCCCCGAAACTGCTGGAGCATTTGAAGGGGAGGGACAGGTCCACCCCAGGGCCCCAAGGGGAAGCCCTCGGAGCAGGGACTTGGGGTCGTTCCAGGAGCAAAAGCTGGTCCCAGCCAGCTCGCCTCTGCTCCCCCGGCACCGGGATCGGACCTTTCAGCCCCGTTTCTGCCAGAAGCATCACACAAGCGCTTGCCCTCCCCGGGGGCATCTTTGGGCCTTGAGAACAGGCGCAGCAGCTGGGTTTTTGGGCTCAGAAATGGGTGCCAAGTGAGCTGGTTTGGGGGCCCAAAGCAGAAGCCGGTTTGGCCGTTTGTGCGGGGGGCTGGGAGGGCATTGGGGGCTGCGGGGGAAAGCAGGGGGTGGGCAGGGTGCGTGGACCCTCCCCGGGGGGAGGGGCTCTGGTCCTGCTGGACCCTGAAGTGCGGGAGGCCGGCACGCACCAGGCCCAACTCAACGTCTGCGGTGGTCTCTGGGGGGAAGAGGTGGTCTCTGCTTTTCAGACCCCGCACGCCCTCTTCGAGTCCAGCTCTTGCTTGTCGACTGCTTCGAATAGTTATTAACTGATTAGTCGTACAAACTAATTGATATTTATACAATGTCCAACTATGATATTTAATCCTAATAGTCGAGTTTTGACGGCGATTGGTTTACGACCTTGTCAAAAGCCCAGGCTGTTGCAAATAGCTGGAGCTTGTAAGGAGAAGGAGCTGAAATCAACGGTGCAGAGCTGGAGCTTCAATTAGCCAGAACCGTCGCAAGCAGGAGCTGGAACGAGACGGGGTGTCCGCTGTCTGGGGCATGCCTTAGCCAGAGGCAAAATTACCAGCAGCTGTAACGAGCGGGAGCTGCGATTCGCTGCAGTGTCTGTTTGCCGGAGCATCCGTCGGCCAGACTGCACTCCCAGCACGGCTGAAGAGCAGCCAGGCGCAGGCAGGGCTGTCCCCGGCAAGGCGCTCCGAGCGGCAGGGAGGCGAGTTGTCCTTCTGCTAGCGGGGAGCCCGGCCTCTTCCCTCGGGGATTAAATCCACGCCACGCGTGGATCCGCTCTCTTTGCGTGGAGGGTCTCTCCCGGTCCCGTTCCCGAGGGCTGAAGCGAGGTCCCCCGGGGGGCAGGCGGCAGCACGAGGCGGCGGTGTCTCCCCGGTACCCGGCAAAGGGGAGCGAAACCGGCCGGCTGGAGCTCCCGGGGTGCACAGCCCGGCCCCGCACGGCAGAATCCTTCCCTGGGTTTTCACCGTTGGCTGGGTGTAACAAACAGGTTCATTTTGTGCCTCCTCTTTTCCCAGCGTCACCTTCTGCGTCACGTGAAGAAAATCCTGCGTGGTTGACGCCGCTTGCTGCTCAGGTGATGGCACGTGTGGGGCCGGGGGAGCCGGGAGAAACATTGGCGCGTTCAAGGTCGCTGCAGGTGCTCCCCGTTAAACCCAGGGAAAAGGCAAATTTGCTGCCGGTGCAGAAAAGCTGATGAACAATTGCCGTGAACAGAGTGTGCGTGCCTCGTTCCCGCATCGGTCCCTGGGTAGTTACGAGTGTTTTCCTTTCAGGGAAAAGAATGAGCTTTCATCTACGAAAAATTAAGAGCTGCCTGTGTCCTTCTTTAAGTTCAAGTGTTTCTCTTCTGTTTGTTCTTACTGATTTTATGGGCAGGTTGGAAATAGCCTTTTATTTTTATAGGCATAACTCAATTTGTAGTACTACGTGGTGTCAGGAGAGTGAATTTTGGAGCACCCAGGTATCACTAGAAACGGAATGAATGAGACACGATGGAAACTGATATTTAAACTTGATTTTTACTTGATATTTTTTTTTTCCTGAGAGTGTTGACGGCACGTTGTCCTGTGGCTCAATCCACGTTCTGTTCAGTGGAGTCTTCAGTCTAGGACTTTTAAGGAAAAAAGTTGGTCCTTCCGAAAAAGGGCTAGTCGTTCATAGGCTCGAGGCATAGACTTGGAGAGCCGCTTAAGTACGTGATCAGAATTAAAGCCAAATGTCGCTTCGTGTTGCTGCTGTTGGCCTTCACTTTCGTTAATTTCCCCGCTGCTCCGTCATGGTTGGGAGCTCTGAATCATCATTTTTTTCACTCCCTAACGCATTTTTCTCCCCAAGGAGAGGCTACGTTTAAAAGTTACTTAGTTTCCTCGCAAATGCATCGGTCAATAAAACGGAGTTATGATTATTAAAACCACACAAATGACACCGGTCTTACAGATCTGGACTATTTCTGAACACGTGTTCATCGCGTGCAGATGTCATCGGGATACGGATCACCTGCATTTCATGCTCTGACGAGACAATCTGCTGAGACAGGGACGAGCTCCAAAAGAAAAAAAAGGTACAACGTCAAGGTTTTGTTTTGTTGTTGGTTTTTGTGGGCTTTTTGTGTTTGTGTTATTTTTTGGTTTGTGTTTTTTTTTTTTTTTAAAAAGAGTGCGATGTTGACTGGTGGCAGCCTGCAGAGCTCTCTTGCTGCCTGACCTCTCCTTTTCTTCTCTGTCACTCCTCTTTCGTGGCTGTAATTTTCACTCGGGTAGTTTTAGAAGAGCGATTTAGTTCCTCGCCTGTGTAGATGTGCTGGTAATACCTGGAAGGTAAATGCTTGAACCGGTAGCGAATAACTTGGCTACAAGTAGAATTTCTGAAGGAAGAACAACAACAGCAGGAAGCAAGTAGCGAGTTACCCCAAATTTGTGTGTGTCAAATGTGTTCCAAATGGCTCGTTTTGGTAAACATAAATTTTCAGGAAGTTCAGGGTTGTGTGTGGAAAAACGTGCCCCTCTGTCTAGGTGTCCTGCTACGTAAATAGCATCAGTCAGTAGCACATCCAGCGGCAGGGCTCCTGTTCCCTGCTCTCGATATGGCCGTAGTAGTGTTGTGATATTTCGACCTAAGAGGCGGGTTTAGGAATGGAAGGAGAATGCCTGCGTTCTGCAAGGGCTACGAATGCCGACCCTTTTCTCTGCCTGCTGCTTTCCTGTGCGTGAGATGAAACTGTATTTTTTTTCTCCCTTGTTCCCGGTAGAAATATTTCTGAAGCTGTCGCTGCTGTGGGTTTGCAATGTGCGTTACTGCGTTTTTGTAGAGTTCTAGTTACGGATCGTTTCTGCCGCGGCAAAGTGTCAAGATACGGTTTTCAGTTTAAAGCTTCAGAAGCTGCATTCGCTGAAATCGGCGTAGGTGAAGCTGGTTGTTGTGGTTTAACCCGGCAGGCAGCTAAACACCACGCAGCTGCCCGCTCGCTCCCCCTGCCCCCAAAGTGGGGTGGGGGAGAGAATCGGAAAAAAAAGTGAAGTTCGTGGGGTGAGGTAAAGACAGTTTAATGGGACAGAACAGGAAGGGGAAACAATCGTAACGATAAAAGAATATACAAAATAAGCGGCGCACAATGCGATTGCTCACCGCCCGCCGACTGATGCCCAGCCGGTCCCCGAGCGGCAGTCGCCGCCGCCCGGCCAACTCCCCCAGCTTATGTACTGAGCGTGACGTCATATGGTACGGACTGTCCCTTTGGCCGGTTTGGGTCATCTGTCCTGGCTAAGGTCCCTCCCAGCTTCTCGCTGGCAGGGCATGAGAAGCTGAAAAGTCCCCGACTAGCGTAAGCGCTACTTAGCCACAACTAAAACATCAGCGTGTTATCCACGTTTTTCTCGTCCTAAATCTAAAACACAGCGCTATACCAGTTACCAGGAAGAGAATTAACTCTATCCCAGCCGAAACCAGGACGCTGGTCTTGCGCATGATCCCGCTGTGCTCGCAGGGGTGCTCAGTGGCTCCTCATCAAAACAGCGAGGTGCGTGTGGACGTCCGTAGGGTTGCGCTAGGGGTCTGGGGGCGTTATGTATTTTTGCTGTTGGAAGACGGAATAGAGCGTGTGCCTGTTAAATCTAACGATGGTCGAAGGTTGGGAGGGACCCTGAGCAGGTTTGGTGGCACAACTGCAGTTTTCAAAGATCTCGACCGTTTGGAGAAACGGCCTGGAAAAAAGGATTCCTCTTTTGCAGCGAGTTCGCGAGGACAGACGGGTTGCCGTACTCTTTAACAAAAATACTCAACTTGGGACGTATCGGGTGAGGAAATCGCGGCTCTACTTAGGCTTGAGAAAACGTACGTAGGTGTCTGTGCCTGTCACCTGCGCGTCTCTAGGCAAGTGAGTTCTAAAGCTGCCGATGAGCCAAAAGAAAAGGCACGGTTGTCTAAAACATGCAGAAGCTCTAGTGGCCTGTCTCAACAACTGCACCAAAGATGATGCAAAATACTTTCTCCTCCACTCAGTTGTAGTCTTCACAGAAAAGGAAGCTTTGTGCTAAACGTTTTTTTTTTGGTTTTTTTTTTTTTTTTCCTTTCCTCTCAGCAGAATGTCAACTGCCGTGAAAGTACGAGACGGATGGAAAGGATCCATAGTGGTCTGCAAGTACAAGGTATGCCTGTGATGTGTGTCTGCATTTTTCCTAAGGTGCTTGTAGTGTGGACTTTACAGTTAACACGAAGAATGTGGCAGCTCTCCTTCTATCTGATTTTTTTAACATGAAATATTTTAACACAAATACTAAAAATAAAGGTCTGTTCTGGAGCGTGGTACGCCTATTCAAGGCTTGCTTTCCTTCGTCTATTTTCTCTTCCTGAAAGCAGAGTCTTCTGTTTCTGTGCGCTTGCTATTAAAGGGTGCTGTGAAAATAATGTTGGACTAGAAGAGGAAAGGAACTGTTTGTAAGAGTTCGGACGTTCGGGAGAAACAGGCTTTGTTTTCACGATAAAAGCTTAATGCTTTTTCAGTCAGTCAGTGTTTAAAATACCTTACAGGAGCACTCGAAAACCTTACTGAGATACTGGCATCTGTGCTAAAAGCAATCAAGGTTAAAGAAGAGGCGTGGACAACACGGGACAAATCGGCGTCGCTTCGGTGTGTTTTCCAGGCTTTCCCGAGAAGCGGTAGCAGCCTCGTAACTAGCGACAGAGAGTCCTGATGTGTTTTCGGTGAGTTACTGATTCTCTAATGTCCTTTTTCCTAACCTGCAGCGCGTAATTTTGACTTCGGGTGGAAAGAGATTTTCCAGAATGGAAATCTTTTTCATTCAAAGGAGTTGCCTTTTACAAACTTCCCATCAGAATGGATCTTCAGAGATGACGTGCTTGGCAGTAGAAGTCATCCGCAAGGAGACTTTTCACTCTCTCTGGAAAAAAAAAAAGGAGTTAAGTCGATTTCCTTGCAAGGACCCAAGCGCAGCACATCTTCCAATAGTCGACGTACGGCTGATCTTTGGTTCTCGGGTGTAACGGTCGAGAGATCGTAAAGACGCGTTCCTCCGCACGCTTGGGTACAGCCAACAGCGTTAGCAAACCTGCCAGTCCTTTTTGGTAGCCTTATGTATTGCAGCACCGGGGATTTGATATTCCCCACCGCCTGCCCCCCCCCCCCCCCAAAAAAGTAAAACCGTATGGGAGATCTCTTATCTCACTGATTTTTCTATCATAAATGAAATTTTAAAAAGAAAGTTAAAATTGTCTAATTTCCAAACTGACTTGCGTTGTTTAAACTGCAACTGCCAAATAGCTGTAGCGTATAATTTATTAGGTGTGCTTAAGCAGTTGGGTAGTTGCTCTAAGCGTTTAAAAAGAGAGGCAACTGAACGTTAGGGGCTTTTTTCCCGATCTTTTGGCAGAGTGCTCTGAAGCACTTTATTTCTGTCTCGCTTTCGACGGCGCGTTTCCCCGGCAGTTCGGTAGCATCGGTCTCGGCGCAGCTGGCCAGGCGTCCCTCCTAGTCATGTCACACACGCAAAACCCCTGGTCAAACGATAGCTGTGTAGCTTGGAGGTAGATAATTTAACGGTATGAATTCACAGCTACGCAATTTCAATGAACGCAAAAGGAAAATCAAATATTTTTATAGTACGAGTCTTCTCATTGTACGTATGTAAGCGTGCGCACGCCTTTTTAGCATAAAATGAATTGCTGAGATTTGTTCTTTCTTTTTCATTTTACTCTTCAAAGTTTTACGCTTCACTTTCAGCTTTATCGGCCAAGCGAGCGAGATGCGCAGCAGCAGCAGCAGCAGCGCAAGGGCTGGAGCTGCGGCGGTGGATCCGTGAGCGTAGATGCTGATTACGGCGCGCCCTTGTCCTGCAGCCTCACGGGGTTATCTCCCTGCAGCGGTGCTGTAAGGAAGGGACGAGGCGTTTTCCGACACCAGCGAGAGCGTTTACTTCTCTGCGAAGAACGTGTTCAGAATTGTGTCAATTAGTCTTCACGCTGATTTTAAGCGTTCGAATCGCTCGAGCTTTTAAAGGCGGCGTTGTATTTCGAGCTGACCCGTTTGCCTGGCACCCTCCTTTAGCTCGACTGCTACCCTCTCCCTTGCCCTGACCGAATTCCTCTGCTGCCTTCGGTGCTGTTTTTTTAACGTGCTGAAATATCCGTTGGGATTTTTGTTTTTCAGATGCCTCGCTGTGAGCGTCCCGTGGTGCTCAGGAGAGACCCCCGGCCCAGGTTTGCCTGCCGGTCGTTGGGCATGCTGAGGGTGAGGGGCCGGCTGGCAGCCTGCGGGACGGGGGCTGGGGGGGGCTGCAAGCGTTTGGGGGGGCTGCCCCTCCTTTATCTTTCTAGCAGAGCCCCCCTTTTTGGCGGGGGTGCGTGCGTACATACGTAAACGGCATTATTAAAGTAACGAGCTGCCGGTTGGGGCCGTTTCCCTCGTTTTGTGTCTTTTTGGGGGGGTGAATAAAAAGGGGGGGTTGGGGGGCCTGGAGGGGTGATGATGTCATTTGGGGCACCCCAGCATCACCACGGGGGTGATGATGCCGTGGAGGAGCAGGTGAGTGGGGAATGGGGGGTCATGGGGGTCCGTGTCCCCCCCCCCCCCCCCAAGGGGGTCACAGCCCAAATTGCCTGAAAATTCATGGGGGGGGGGTTCAAAAATTTTTAAAAACTGTAAATATATCTGTGAGGCCTCGAAATAGAAAAAAATCTCTCCTTGTTACGTATATTGAAAAATAATATTAATTTATACGTACAAAAGGATTTCAAAATAAGGACCTATATCTGCCCTATTATATAAAGGATTTTAGAGTATAAAAAAATTCGAAAGATGTATATAGGGTTTTAAGATACAAAAATAACTCACGTCTGTATAAATTAAAAAATAAAGAACTTCCAAATGCAAAAAGGATGATACATTTTATACATGAAGGAATTTAAAATAGAAAAAGGTCTGAATAGATACCGCTATCTACACTTACTACGTGTTACATAGAGAGTCTACATAGACATTATATGTAATCTAAGAGATTATGTACAAGTGTAAATAGACATCTAAGTCTAAAACCTAAGTCTATAAAGATATAGGTGTAAATATATGTAAGTGTAAATAGAGAAGTCTATAAAGACATTTAAGTGTTCAAAATATGTAAGTCAACAGATCCATAGTCTGAGCAGGTATTATATATAAGAAGTGGGAAATAGGGGGGTATAAGTGAAACATAAATATATTCACTAAATATATATAGAGAGATATGTGTAAATACATTAAGTGTAAATGTCTCTGATAATAAGGTTTTTAAAATGCAAAGAAACCCTGTTTACAGAAAGGATTTTAAAATTCGACACACACACACACACACACACACACACACACCCCCCACACACACCACCCCCCCCCCCCACCACCCCCCCCCCACACACACACACACCACCCCCCCCACACACACCCCCCCCACACACACACCCCGCCCCAAATCCCCTCTCTATTGAAGATATAAAAGTGCTTTCAAAAGCTGCCTCTTCCCTGTTCTCCTTTTCCGCCTGTTCCCATCCTGATTGGGGGCCAGTTCCCCCAACAGGGACTTTCCCCTGCAGGGCTGCGCACGCAGAGCGGGACCTGCCGCCATGGCCTAAAAATACCACAAAACCCCTAATTCGGGGCCTGCAAGGGGTGGGGAAAAAAAAGCCCGCAATTTTGGGGGAAAAATACCCAACTTGGAGCTCCCGGGAAAGCCAAATCCGCCTGGATTTGGGCAGCCGGAAAGCAAAAAAAACCCCATTTTCACGCACAAAACAAAAAAGCAAAAACCACCAATTTTTGTTGTGAAAAAGCGTTGAAAAACCTCCAAATGGTGGAATGTTTTGGAAAAGGAAAAAACCCCAATTTTGATATTATGGAAAAGCAAAAAACCCCCCGATTTGGGGAAGATTTGGGGTGAAACACCAGCCACTTGAGGGGCATCGCTCGTGGTTATCCAGCGAGGGTCAGTCATCGGGAACGGATTATCTGTTGCGGGTCATCCCAGGTGAGTTTTCTGCTGTGGGTGGTCCCGGGTGGACCCCCTGGCGTAGGTCACCCCCACGCATGTCCCCCCCCGCCCCTCCCGGTGTCCGCCCCGCCTTTCCCGTGCGAGGTTTTCCCCGTGACGCGCCCCCCGTATCCCCTGCCCTCCTACCTCGTGCCCGCACTGCCCTCCTCTCTCCTCTCCCTCCTCCCACCCCCCGTGTTCCGCACTGCCTCCCCGTAACCCCTCTGCCCCGGACCCCTGGGGTGCTGCCTGCCCCGCCAACCTGCCCGTTGCCCCCCGCCCAAACTCTGGCACCCCCCTCCCGCTCCCCCGCACCCCACTCCCACCCCGCTCTCCCTCCTCCTGCGTTTTGGGTTTGTGCTGCAAACGGCGTCGGTGACGCGGGGCTGCGTGAGTTCCCGCTGCGCAGCGCTTGCACGGCGCCGGGGGCTGTGCTGCTCCTCGCCCCGCCCTGCCGGCGAGCGGGCTGGGGGTGCGCGAGGGCCTGGGAGGGGGCACCGCTGGGAGAGCTGACCCCGGCGGACCCAGGGGATGTTCCAGACCCTGTGACGTCAGGAAATAAAACTCGGGGGGCGGTTGGCGGGGGGGCCGCTGCTGGGCTGCGGCTGGCTGGGCATCGGGCGGTTGGCGGTGAGCCGTTGTTTTCATTTGTACCGCTTGTCTGTCTGGGGTTTTTCGCTCTGTTGTTTGGGGGTTTTTTCCCCCCTTTTCCTTACAAGTGGAGTTTTTTCACTTTTGCCCTTCCAATTCTCTCCCCCCTCCCACTGAGGGGGGAGCGAGTGAGCGGTTGCGTGGTGCTGAGTTGCCAGCTGGGATTAAACCACGGCACAAGGTGAGTTGCAAGCCCTGCTGGCTAAACGCTTTAGGCTCTCCGTGTTATTCCTGCCATCTTGCCATCCTTGTTCTTTCCTGCTGCTTTCAAGTGCCTTGTGCTCCAGCAGCAGGCTGGGAAGGAGGGTTGTGGCAGGAGCTGCAGCACCCTGTGACTCCTTCTCAGGCTGCTAGCTTCGCCCTTTGTATGGGCTGCCGAGGTCGTCGGCTCCGCAGGGGCCACAGGCAGCCCGCAGAGCTTGACGCCAAGCCGTTCCTTTCCCCTCTGCGCAGCAGCGGTTCTGCCGCTGCTACAGGCAGCCGCTTGCTCGAGGGCGAGGGGCTGGGATGACGACAGGCTGCTGCACGCTTCAGTCGAACTGAGACGCCGTTCTCTGAGGAGCCGGTGCAAGGAGAGCTCAGGTCCGTTCTGTACTGCCGATGGCTCTTCACAAGGGAAGCGTGCTCTGGTTTTAGCAGAAAAAGGTGTCGGTCACAGGCAGCCGCCTATCACTGCGCACAGCTCAGCTATTTGGCAGGGGTCTTGCTTGTTCAAGTAGAGGCGTATTCCTCGCCTTGCAGTCTCGATGGCAAAACAATCGGGGGTTCAAGCTACAAAAGCACAGAGCAAGGATGGAACCTGCCGGGCTCTACGGTCAACTGCTGAGGACGCCTAATACACCAGCAGGCCTCTTGGCTTTCCCTGCCTCATTTCTAATTCCTTTGCACGCTGGAGGGCAGGGTGGTAAGTGACGTCGTGCAGTGTCTCTCCTCCAAGTGGCAAGCCCTGCGCGTGTGCAGGATGAGGAGAGCAGAGTGCTGATAGCACAGAGGCGAGGAAAGCTGCAAACACCGCAACACAGCCCCAGGACCACCAGCGTATCGCTCGTTGTTTGCAGGTCAGCCACTGGCACCGGGTCTGCTCAGAAGCGCGGTTTCCTGATGGACATAGCTGCCCCTCCCCTGCTCTCAGGGTGTCACCCGTGTGGCATCGTACAGAGGCGATGAAGATTAGTGCCCGGGCCGCGAGTGGGAAAAGGGCAGGGAAATCTAAGCCCAGTACCGCCAGTAAGCAGTTACCGTCTTTCGATGGTACGAACCGGGCGGAGACAAGGGGAAAGGGCCGGTGTGGCGACGGTGGCACCCGGCGGGCGGAATTGGGTACTGCAGCTCTTGAGCCGCGCATGCGCAGTGGCGCGCTCCCCTTTGCTCGCTGCTGCCACCGAGCGACCAGAATTCGGTACTGCAGCTCTTGAGCCGCGCATGCGCGGTGGCGCGCTTTTCTTTGCTCGCTGCTGCCACCAAGCGACCAAAGCCGGGTACTGCAGCTCTTGAGCCGCGCATGCGCGGTGGCGCGCTCTCCTTTTCTCGCTGCTGCCACCGAGCGACCAAAGCCGGGTACTGCAGCTCTTGAGCCGCGCATGCGCGGTGGCGCGCCTTTCTTTGCTCGCTGCTGCCACCGAGCGACCAGAATTCGGTACTGCAGCTCTTGAGCCGCGCATGCGCGGTGGCGCGCTCTCCTTTGCTCGCTGCTGCCACCGAGCGACCAGAATTCGGTACTGCAGCTCTTGAGCCGCGCATGCGCGGTAGCGCGCCTTTCTTTGCTCGCTGCTGCCACCGAGCGACCAGAATTCGGTACTGCAGCTCTTGAGCCGCGCATGCGCAGTGGCGCGCCTTTCTTTGCTCGCCGCTGCCACCGAGCGACCAGAATTGGGTACTGCAGCTCTTGAGCCGCGCATGCGCAGTAGCGCGCTCTCCTTTGCTCGCTGCTGCCACCGAGCGACCAAAATTCGGTACTGCAGCTCTTGAGCCGCGCATGCGCGGTGGCGCCCCCTTTCTCCGCGCTGCCGTCCGCCGGTAACGGCAATGCCGTACTGTGGTGCCTGCGGGGTGATGCCGCCGCGTTCGTTGGTTCGTTCCGGTAAGGAAACGCCGCTGCCGCCCCACGTGCGCGGTGCCGGCGGGCGCTGGGCCTGCAAAGCGCGGACCTGCAGCGCCGGTGCCGCCCCCGTGCACGCGCCGCCCGGCGGCTGCTCGCTGCTGCCGCCCCGTGGCCGAATCGCGGTACTGCAGCGCCGGCACCGCTCAGGTGCGCAGCAGCGCCGCCGCCGCCGCCGCCTTCGCTGCTGCCGCCCCGAAGCCGAAGCGTGGTCCTGCAGCCCGGCGTTCGCGCGCCGGCTCTGGCCCCTCCATGCGCCGTCCCCATCCCGGTGCCTCCCTCATCCCGGTGCATTCGTCATCCCGGGCGGCAATGGTTAGGGTGCCCCCCCCCCCGCATGCCAGCACCCCCAAGAGTATCGGCGTGTCCCGGTGCTGTCCCCATCCCTGGGGCAGCTCCCCGTCCCCTGTCCCTGCGGCTGGTCGTTGGGCTCTGTGTTCCCCCAATAAACCACGGGGACGGAGGGGACCCCTGGGGACAGGGGGTGGGGACCCCCAGAGAGTAGGCTGTGCTGCCGTCGCTCCTCGGTGCTGGCCCTGCTTGTCCCCTGTCCCCCCAGCGGTGACGAACTCCGGGCCACTGGCGGGGACCCTCACTGTCACCTTCCCCCCATGCCGGTTGCCACCAGCGACAGGGACAGCGACGCACCCCCGGGGGTGTTTGGGGTCCCCAGGGTGGGAGCGGAGCTGCAGGATGCCGGGTCCCCCCTGCCCGAGCCCTGCAGACCCACCCAGGTGGAGCGCAGGCAACCCCGGCCCTGTCCCCAGCCCTGTCTCCGCGTGGCCGTGGGTCGGTGCTGCCATTGCGTGGCCAGCGGCTGGGAGGACACAGCTCCCGCCGGCTGGGGCCAGAGGAGCCCGGCAGCCTGGGGACCCCCGGGAAGGGCTGGCTGTCATGGGGACTCGGCGCCCAGGGCCCAGGGCACCCCAGAGACCCTACAACAGGGTGCAGCATGAACTATTTTATTACCTGTGCAGTATCCATGAGTGAGTCCCCATCGTTCCCATCCTGGTCCCCCAGTGGGTCGGGGTCCCAGCTGCCCCTGGGGGTGGCTGCAGGTGTCGGGGGTGGGATCCCTTCTCCCCGCGGTGCCCCCCACCTCCCCAGGGTCATCCCTCCCAATCTCAACTCCCCACATGGTGTCCTCAATCTCCCGAGAAACACCTCTGTCCCCCAATGTCCCCCTACCTACCCCACTCCCAGGGTCCCTCCCGGACCCCAGGATTCCCCCCCTGCCCCATCCTGAGGCCACCCCCCCCCCATCCCCATGGTCATGAGACACACACACGCACACCCCCTCCAGCACTGGGGAGACACTGGGAAGAGCCGGCACTGCCATCTCGGGGACCTGCTAGCCCTCATCCTCCCTAAAGTCTTGCACCATGCTCTGCTCCTTGGGGGGAGTGCCCACAGTCAGGGGGGTGGGGGCTCCCCTCCTCCCCAGGGAACCCCCCCAACCTGTCCAGGGCACCCTCTGCCACCTCCCCAGGGTCCAATCACCGTAACAGGGTCTGACCCTGGGATCCCGCTGGTTAACGTCAGGTGCAAGAGAAGGTTCCTCATTACTCCTTGATTAGTTCTTAGGTGCCAGCTCGAGCTGGGTGCCTCCAGAGAGGGACCCCTACCCCGGATCACCCTCCTTGCACACCTGCACCCGTTGCAGGAGGGTCCACGCACACCATGGGAGCCATGTGGGAACCAGAGGCGGCCTCGAGGCTGCTCAGCAGCAGTCAAAACACCCCAGTGGTTTCAGGCACCGGCTGTTTTGCTCCCGAACCCAAGGGTACTGCCGAGAAAAATAACCACCACTGTCACACGAGGGTCCTGCACATTCCCCACCATCGCACAAGGGTCCCCGTGGACCTGCCCGCCATTGCACGAGGGTCCCCTGCACACCAACCAATTGCATAAGGGTCTTCCTGCACTGCCCCCCCCATTGCATGGGTGTCTCCACACACCGACCCCCCGCTGCGCAAAGGTCCCTGCACAATCCCCACCGTTGCAGGGGGGTCCGTGCGCAGGTACCCGCCGTGCACAAGGCGCCGTGCGCATGCGCACTTCCGGGGCGGGGACTACAACTCCCGGCGTGCCCCCCGCGGGCGGCCCGGAGGAGCCGCGCGCTGATTGGCTGCGGAGGATATTTCAACGGGGCGCGCGGCGGGCTCTGCACCCAGGCGGCGGCGGCGGCGGCGGCGGCGGCGGCGGCGGCGGCGGCGGCGGCGGCGGCGGCGGCGGCGGCGGCGGCAGTGGCAGTAGTCTGAGGTGCCGCGGGCACGGCGGGCTGGCGGGAGGCTGGGGACCCCCCGGGGGACTGAGGAGGGGGGCTGTGCGTCTCGGGGGGACCGGGGAGGGGGGCCGGGGGGGGCTGTGCGTCCCGGAGGGGGCCGGGGAGGGGGCCCGGGGGGGCTGTGCGTCCCGGAGGGGGCCGGGGAGGGGGCCGGGGGGGGCTGTGCGTCCCGGAGGGGGCCGGGGGGGGCTGTGCGTCCCGGAGGGGGGCCGGGGCGGGGCTGTACGTCCCGGAGGGGGCCGGGGAGGGGGCCCGGGGGGGGGGCTGTGCGTCCCGGAGGGGGCCCGGGGGGGGGCTGTGCGTCCCGGAGGGGGCCGGGGAGGGGGGCCGGGGGGGGGCTGTGCGTCCCGGAGGGGGCCGGGGGGGGGGGGCTGTGCGTCCCGGGGGGGCCGGGGAGGGGGGCCGGGGGGGGCTGTGCGTCCCGGAGGGGGCCGGGGAGGGGGGACTGTTCGTCCTAGGGGGGCTGGGGAGTGGGGCTGGGGGCGGGGGCTGCAGTCCCCCAAGGAGCTGGGGAGTGGGGCTGTGGGTCCTGGCGGGGCTTGAGAGTGGGGCTTGGGGCTCCCACGGGGCTGGAAAATGGTGTGGTCGGGTGCTGTGAGCACCGGGGGTCCTGGGGCTGGGAGGCGCTTGCAAACACCGGGGAGGGGCTGCGAGCATGGGGGGGCACAAGGGTTGCACCAGGGTCGGTGCACGATCACCTCCATTGTACGGGTGTCGATGTACAGCCAGCCGGGCTGCACGAGGCGCCGTGCGCATGCGCGGTCCCGGGGCGGGGACTACAACTCCCGGCGTGCCCCGCGCGGGCGGTCCGGTGGAGCCGCGCGCTGATTGGCTGCGGAGGGTATTTCAACGGGGCGCGCGGCGGGCTCTGCACCCAGGCGGCGGCGCAGCGTGAGTGTGAGGGTCCGCGGGCCCGGGGAGCCGAGGAGTGGGGCTGTGGCGGGGGGGGGGGCGGTCCTGCAGGCTCCGGGGACGGGGGCTGGGGGGGCTCCAGGCGGGGGAGGGGCTGTGAGCATCTGGGGAGTGGGGCTGGGGGGCGGGGCTGTGTGCCCTAGGGGGGCCGCGCAGTGGGGCCGGGGCGGGGTGGGCGCTGTGTGCAAACAGACCCTCCCTGCGAGTCCCCACTGTCGCCCCGTGGGGCCGGGCACCCCCCAGCCCTCCCTGCAGGCAGACGGGCAGCCTGTAGGCAATGGAGGCCGCCCGCCCCAGCGAGGTGCTCGAGCCTGGGGGCTTCACGGGCCGAGTCGAGGGGGAGGAGCTGCTGGAGAGAGGGCTTAGAAACGGCCTTCTGCCCCCGAAACTGCTGGAGCATTTGAAGGGGAGGGACAGGTCCACCCCAGGGCCCCAAGGGGAAGCCCTCGGAGCAGGGACTTGGGGTCGTTCCAGGAGCAAAAGCTGGTCCCAGCCAGCTCGCCTCTGCTCCCCCGGCACCGGGATCGGACCTTTCAGCCCCGTTTCTGCCAGAAGCATCACACAAGCGCTTGCCCTCCCCGGGGGCATCTTTGGGCCTTGAGAACAGGCGCAGCAGCTGGGTTTTTGGGCTCAGAAATGGGTGCCAAGTGAGCTGGTTTGGGGGCCCAAAGCAGAAGCCGGTTTGGCCGTTTGTGCGGGGGGCTGGGAGGGCATTGGGGGCTGCGGGGGAAAGCAGGGGGTGGGCAGGGTGCGTGGACCCTCCCCGGGGGGAGGGGCTCTGGTCCTGCTGGACCCTGAAGTGCGGGAGGCCGGCACGCACCAGGCCCAACTCAACGTCTGCGGTGGTCTCTGGGGGGAAGAGGTGGTCTCTGCTTTTCAGACCCCGCACGCCCTCTTCGAGTCCAGCTCTTGCTTGTCGACTGCTTCGAATAGTTATTAACTGATTAGTCGTACAAACTAATTGATATTTATACAATGTCCAACTATGATATTTAATCCTAATAGTCGAGTTTTGACGGCGATTGGTTTACGACCTTGTCAAAAGCCCAGGCTGTTGCAAATAGCTGGAGCTTGTAAGGAGAAGGAGCTGAAATCAACGGTGCAGAGCTGGAGCTTCAATTAGCCAGAACCGTCGCAAGCAGGAGCTGGAACGAGACGGGGTGTCCGCTGTCTGGGGCATGCCTTAGCCAGAGGCAAAATTACCAGCAGCTGTAACGAGCGGGAGCTGCGATTCGCTGCAGTGTCTGTTTGCCGGAGCATCCGTCGGCCAGACTGCACTCCCAGCACGGCTGAAGAGCAGCCAGGCGCAGGCAGGGCTGTCCCCGGCAAGGCGCTCCGAGCGGCAGAGAGGCGAGTTGTCCTTCTGCTAGCGGGGAGCCCGGCCTCTTCCCTCGGGGATTAAATCCACGCCACGCGTGGATCCGCTCTCTTTGCGTGGAGGGTCTCTCCCGGTCCCGTTCCCGAGGGCTGAAGCGAGGTCCCCCGGGGGGCAGGCGGCAGCACGAGGCGGCGGTGTCTCCCCGGTACCCGGCAAAGGGGAGCGAAACCGGCCGGCTGGAGCTCCCGGGGTGCACAGCCCGGCCCCGCACGGCAGAATCCTTCCCTGGGTTTTCACCGTTGGCTGGGTGTAACAAACAGGTTCATTTTGTGCCTCCTCTTTTCCCAGCGTCACCTTCTGCGTCACGTGAAGAAAATCCTGCGTGGTTGACGCCGCTTGCTGCTCAGGTGATGGCACGTGTGGGGCCGGGGGAGCCGGGAGAAACATTGGCGCGTTCAAGGTCGCTGCAGGTGCTCCCCGTTAAACCCAGGGAAAAGGCAAATTTGCTGCCGGTGCAGAAAAGCTGATGAACAATTGCCGTGAACAGAGTGTGCGTGCCTCGTTCCCGCATCGGTCCCTGGGTAGTTACGAGTGTTTTCCTTTCAGGGAAAAGAATGAGCTTTCATCTACGAAAAATTAAGAGCTGCCTGTGTCCTTCTTTAAGTTCAAGTGTTTCTCTTCTGTTTGTTCTTACTGATTTTATGGGCAGGTTGGAAATAGCCTTTTATTTTTATAGGCATAACTCAATTTGTAGTACTACGTGGTGTCAGGAGAGTGAATTTTGGAGCACCCAGGTATCACTAGAAACGGAATGAATGAGACACGATGGAAACTGATATTTAAACTTGATTTTTACTTGATATTTTTTTTTTCCTGAGAGTGTTGACGGCACGTTGTCCTGTGGCTCAATCCACGTTCTGTTCAGTGGAGTCTTCAGTCTAGGACTTTTAAGGAAAAAAGTTGGTCCTTCCGAAAAAGGGCTAGTCGTTCATAGGCTCGAGGCATAGACTTGGAGAGCCGCTTAAGTACGTGATCAGAATTAAAGCCAAATGTCGCTTCGTGTTGCTGCTGTTGGCCTTCACTTTCGTTAATTTCCCCGCTGCTCCGTCATGGTTGGGAGCTCTGAATCATCATTTTTTTCACTCCCTAACGCATTTTTCTCCCCAAGGAGAGGCTACGTTTAAAAGTTACTTAGTTTCCTCGCAAATGCATCGGTCAATAAAACGGAGTTATGATTATTAAAACCACACAAATGACACCGGTCTTACAGATCTGGACTATTTCTGAACACGTGTTCATCGCGTGCAGATGTCATCGGGATACGGATCACCTGCATTTCATGCTCTGACGAGACAATCTGCTGAGACAGGGACGAGCTCCAAAAGAAAAAAAAGGTACAACGTCAAGGTTTTGTTTTGTTGTTGGTTTTTGTGGGCTTTTTGTGTTTGTGTTATTTTTTGGTTTGTGTTTTTTTTTTTTTTTAAAAAGAGTGCGATGTTGACTGGTGGCAGCCTGCAGAGCTCTCTTGCTGCCTGACCTCTCCTTTTCTTCTCTGTCACTCCTCTTTCGTGGCTGTAATTTTCACTCGGGTAGTTTTAGAAGAGCGATTTAGTTCCTCGCCTGTGTAGATGTGCTGGTAATACCTGGAAGGTAAATGCTTGAACCGGTAGCGAATAACTTGGCTACAAGTAGAATTTCTGAAGGAAGAACAACAACAGCAGGAAGCAAGTAGCGAGTTACCCCAAATTTGTGTGTGTCAAACACATCAAAGTTTTATTGCCAAACATTGTTTGGCAATGTGTTCCAAATGGCTCGTTTTGGTAAACATAAATTTTCAGGAAGTTCAGGGTTGTGTGTGGAAAAACGTGCCCCTCTGTCTAGGTGTCCTGCTACGTAAATAGCATCAGTCAGTAGCACATCCAGCGGCAGGGCTGCTGTTCCCTGCTCTCGATATTGCCGTAGTAGTGTTGTGATATTTCGACCTAAGAGGCGGGTTTAGGAATGGAAGGAGAATGCCTGCGTTCTGCAAGGGCTACGAATGCCGACCCTTTTCTCTGCCTGCTGCTTTCCTGTGCGTGAGATGAAACTGTATTGTTTTTCTCCCTTGTTCCCGGTAGAAATATTTCTGAAGCTGTCGCTGCTGTGGGTTTGCAATGTGCGTTACTGCGTTTTTGTAGAGTTCTAGTTACGGATCGTTTCTGCCGCGGCAAAGTGTCAAGATACGGTTTTCAGTTTAAAGCTTCAGAAGCTGCATTCGCTGAAATCGGCGTAGGTGAAGCTGGTTGTTGTGGTTTAACCCGGCAGGCAGCTAAACACCACGCAGCTGCTCGCTTGCTCCCCCTGCCCCCAAAGTGGGGTGGGGGAGAGAATCGGAAAAAAAAGTGAAGTTCGTGGGGTGAAGTAAAGACAGTTTAATGGGACAGAACAGGAAGGGGAAACAATCGTAACGATAAAAGAATATACAAAATAAGCGGCGCACAATGCGATTGCTCACCGCCCGCCGACTGATGCCCAGCCGGTCCCCGAGCGGCAGTCGCCGCCGCCCGGCCAACTCCCCCAGCTTATGTACTGAGCGTGACGTCATATGGTACGGACTGTCCCTTTGGCCGGTTTGGGTCATCTGTCCTGGCTAAGGTCCCTCCCAGCTTCTCGCTGGCAGGGCATGAGAAGCTGAAAAGTCCCCGACTAGCGTAAGCGCTACTTAGCCACAACTAAAACATCAGCGCGTTATCCACGTTTTTCTCGTCCTAAATCTAAAACACAGCGCTATACCAGTTACCAGGAAGAGAATTAACTCTATCCCAGCCGAAACCAGGACGCTGGTCTTGCGCATGATCCCGCTGTGCTCGCAGGGGTGCTCAGTGGCTCCTCATCAAAACAGCGAGGTGTGTGTGGACGTCCGTAGGGTTGCGCTAGGGGTCTGGGGGCGTTATGTATTTTTGCTGTTGGAAGACGGAATAGAGCGTGTGCCTGTTAAATCTAACGATGGTCGAAGCTTGGGAGGGACCCTGAGCAGGTTTGGTGGCACAACTGCAGTTTTCAAAGATCTCGACCGTTTGGAGAAACGGCCTGGAAAAAAGGATTCCTCTTTTGCAGCGAGTTCGCGAGGACAGACGGGTTGCCGTACTCTTTAACAAAAATACTCAACTTGGGACGTATCGGGTGAGGAAATCGCGGCTCTACTTAGGCTTGAGAAAACGTACGTAGGTGTCTGTGCCTGTCACCTGCGCGTCTCTAGGCAAGTGAGTTCTAAAGCTGCCGATGAGCCAAAAGAAAAGGCACGGTTGTCTAAAACATGCAGAAGCTCTAGTGGCCTGTCTCAACAACTGCACCAAAGATGATGCAAAATACTTTCTCCTCCACTCAGTTGTAGTCTTCACAGAAAAGGAAGCTTTGTGCTAAACGTTTTTTTTTTGGTTTTTTTTTTTTTTTTCCTTTCCTCTCAGCAGAATGTCAACTGCCGTGAAAGTACGAGACGGATGGAAAGGATCCATAGTGGTCTGCAAGTACAAGGTATGCCTGTGATGTGTGTCTGCATTTTTCCTAAGGTGCTTGTAGTGTGGACTTTACAGTTAACACGAAGAATGTGGCAGCTCTCCTTCTATCTGATTTTTTTAACATGAAATATTTTAACACAAATACTAAAAATAAAGGTCTGTTCTGGAGCGTGGTACGCCTATTCAAGGCTTGCTTTCCTTCGTCTATTTTCTCTTCCTGAAAGCAGAGTCTTCTGTTTCTGTGCGCTTGCTATTAAAGGGTGCTGTGAAAATAATGTTGGACTAGAAGAGGAAAGGAACTGTTTGTAAGAGTTCGGACGTTCGGGAGAAACAGGCTTTGTTTTCACGATAAAAGCTTAATGCTTTTTCAGTCAGTCAGTGTTTAAAATACCTTACAGGAGCACTCGAAAACCTTACTGAGATACTGGCATCTGTGCTAAAAGCAATCAAGGTTAAAGAAGAGGCGTGGACAACACGGGACAAATCGGCGTCGCTTCGGTGTGTTTTCCAGGCTTTCCCGAGAAGCGGTAGCAGCCTCGTAACTAGCGACAGAGAGTCCTGATGTGTTTTCGGTGAGTTACTGATTCTCTAATGTCCTTTTTCCTAACCTGCAGCGCGTAATTTTGACTTCGGGTGGAAAGAGATTTTCCAGAATGGAAATCTTTTTCATTCAAAGGAGTTGCCTTTTACAAACTTCCCATCAGAATGGATCTTCAGAGATGACGTGCTTGGCAGTAGAAGTCATCCGCAAGGAGACTTTTCACTCTCTCTGGAAAAAAAAAAAGGAGTTAAGTCGATTTCCTTGCAAGGACCCAAGCGCAGCACATCTTCCAATAGTCGACGTACGGCTGATCTTTGGTTCTCGGGTGTAACGGTCGAGAGATCGTAAAGACGCGTTCCTCCGCACGCTTGGGTACAGCCAACAGCGTTAGCAAACCTGCCAGTCCTTTTTGGTAGCCTTATGTATTGCAGCACCGGGGATTTGATATTCCCCACCGCCTGCCCCCCCCCCCCCCCCAAAAAAGTAAAACCGTATGGGAGATCTCTTATCTCACTGATTTTTCTATCATAAATGAAATTTTAAAAAGAAAGTTAAAATTGTCTAATTTCCAAACTGACTTGCGTTGTTTAAACTGCAACTGCCAAATAGCTGTAGCGTATAATTTATTAGGTGTGCTTAAGCAGTTGGGTAGTTGCTCTAAGCGTTTAAAAAGAGAGGCAACTGAACGTTAGGGGCTTTTTTCCCGATCTTTTGGCAGAGTGCTCTGAAGCACTTTATTTCTGTCTCGCTTTCGACGGCGCGTTTCCCCGGCAGTTCGGTAGCATCGGTCTCGGCGCAGCTGGCCAGGCGTCCCTCCTAGTCATGTCACACACGCAAAACCCCTGGTCAAACGATAGCTGTGTAGCTTGGAGGTAGATAATTTAACGGTATGAATTCACAGCTACGCAATTTCAATGAACGCAAAAGGAAAATCAAATATTTTTATAGTACGAGTCTTCTCATTGTACGTATGTAAGCGTGCGCACGCCTTTTTAGCATAAAATGAATTGCTGAGATTTGTTCTTTCTTTTTCATTTTACTCTTCAAAGTTTTACGCTTCACTTTCAGCTTTATCGGCCAAGCGAGCGAGATGCGCAGCAGCAGCAGCAGCAGCGCAAGGGCTGGAGCTGCGGCGGTGGATCCGTGAGCGTAGATGCTGATTACGGCGCGCCCTTGTCCTGCAGCCTCACGGGGTTATCTCCCTGCAGCGGTGCTGTAAGGAAGGGACGAGGCGTTTTCCGACACCAGCGAGAGCGTTTACTTCTCTGCGAAGAACGTGTTCAGAATTGTGTCAATTAGTCTTCACGCTGATTTTAAGCGTTCGAATCGCTCGAGCTTTTAAAGGCGGCGTTGTATTTCGAGCTGACCCGTTTGCCTGGCACCCTCCTTTAGCTCGACTGCTACCCTCTCCCTTGCCCTGACCGAATTCCTCTGCTGCCTTCGGTGCTGTTTTTTTAACGTGCTGAAATATCCGTTGGGATTTTTGTTTTTCAGATGCCTCGCTGTGAGCGTCCCGTGGTGCTCAGGAGAGACCCCCGGCCCAGGTTTGCCTGCCGGTCGTTGGGCGTGCTGAGGGTGAGGGGCCGGCTGGCAGCCTGCGGGACGGGGGCTGGGGGGGGCTGCAAGCGTTTGGGGGGGCTGCCCCTCCTTTATCTTTCTAGCAGAGCCCCCCTTTTTGGCGGGGGTGCGTGCGTACATACGTAAACGGCATTATTAAAGTAACGAGCTGCCGGTTGGGGCCGTTTCCCTCGTTTTGTGTCTTTTTGGGGGGGTGAATAAAAAGGGGGGGTTGGGGGGCCTGGAGGGGTGATGATGTCATTTGGGGCACCCCAGCATCACCACGGGGGTGATGATGCCGTGGAGGAGCAGGTGAGTGGGGAATGGGGGGTCATGGGGGTCCGTGTCCCCCCCCCCCCCCAAGGGGGTCACAGCCCAAATTGCCTGAAAATTCATGGGGGGGGGTTCAAAAATTTTTTAAAAACTGTTAAATATATCTGTGAGGCCTCGAAATAGAAAAAAATCTCTCCTTGTTACGTATATTGAAAAATAATATTAATTTATACGTACAAAAGGATTTCAAAATAAGGACCTATATCTGCCCTATTATATAAAGGATTTTAGAGTATAAAAAAATTCGAAAGATGTATATAGGGTTTTAAGATACAAAAATAACTCACGTCTGTATAAATTAAAAAATAAAGAACTTCCAAATGCAAAAAGGATGATACATTTTATACATGAAGGAATTTAAAATAGAAAAAGGTCTGAATAGATACCGCTATCTACACTTACTACGTGTTACATAGAGAGTCTACATAGACATTATATGTAATCTAAGAGATTATGTACAAGTGTAAATAGACATCTAAGTCTAAAACCTAAGTCTATAAAGATATAGGTGTAAATATATGTAAGTGTAAATAGAGAAGTCTATAAAGACATTTAAGTGTTCAAAATATGTAAGTCAACAGATCCATAGTCTGAGCAGGTATTATATATAAGAAGTGGGAAATAGGGGGGTATAAGTGAAACATAAATATATTCACTAAATATATATAGAGAGATATGTGTAAATACATTAAGTGTAAAATGTCTCTGATAATAAGGTTTTTAAAATGCAAAGAAACCCTGTTTACAGAAAGGATTTTAAAATTCGACACACACACACACACACACACACACACACCCCCCCCACACACCACCCCCCCACCCCCCCCACCACCCACACACACCACACCCCCCCCACACACACCCCCCCCACACACACACCCCGCCCCAAATCCCCTCTCTATTGAAGATATAAAAGTGCTTTCAAAAGCTGCCTCTTCCCTGTTCTCCTTTTCCGCCTGTTCCCATCCTGATTGGGGGCCAGTTCCCCCAACAGGGACTTTCCCCTGCAGGGCTGCGCACGCAGAGCGGGACCTGCCGCCATGGCCTAAAAATACCACAAAACCCCTAATTCGGGGCCTGCAAGGGGTGGGGAAAAAAAAGCCCGCAATTTTGGGGGAAAAATACCCAACTTGGAGCTCCCGGGAAAGCCAAATCCGCCTGGATTTGGGCAGCCGGAAAGCAAAAAAAACCCCATTTTCACGCACAAAACAAAAAAGCAAAAACCACCAATTTTTGTTGTGAAAAAGCGTTGAAAAACCTCCAAATGGTGGAATGTTTTGGAAAAGGAAAAAACCCCAATTTTGATATTATGGAAAAGCAAAAAACCCCCCGATTTGGGGAAGATTTGGGGTGAAACACCAGCCACTTGAGGGGCATCGCTCGTGGTTATCCAGCGAGGGTCAGTCATCGGGAACGGATTATCTGTTGCGGGTCATCCCAGGTGAGTTTTCTGCTGTGGGTGGTCCCGGGTGGACCCCCTGGCGTAGGTCACCCCCACGCATGTCCCCCCCCGCCCCTCCCGGTGTCCGCCCCGCCTTTCCCGTGCGAGGTTTTCCCCGTGACGCGCCCCCCGTATCCCCTGCCCTCCTACCTCGTGCCCGCACTGCCCTCCTCTCTCCTCTCCCTCCTCCCACCCCCCGTGTTCCGCACTGCCTCCCCGTAACCCCTCTGCCCCGGACCCCTGGGGTGCTGCCTGCCCCGCCAACCTGCCCGTTGCCCCCCGCCCAAACTCTGGCACCCCCCTCCCGCTCCCCCGCACCCCACTCCCACCCCGCTCTCCCTCCTCCTGCGTTTTGGGTTTGTGCTGCAAACGGCGTCGGTGACGCGGGGCTGCGTGAGTTCCCGCTGCGCAGCGCTTGCACGGCGCCGGGGGCTGTGCTGCTCCTCGCCCCGCCCTGCCGGCGAGCGGGCTGGGGGTGCGCGAGGGCCTGGGAGGGGGCACCGCTGGGAGAGCTGACCCCGGCGGACCCAGGGGATGTTCCAGACCCTGTGACGTCAGGAAATAAAACTCGGGGGGCGGTTGGCGGGGGGGCCGCTGCTGGGCTGCGGCTGGCTGGGCATCGGGCGGTTGGCGGTGAGCCGTTGTTTTCATTTGTACCGCTTGTCTGTCTGGGGTTTTTCGCTCTGTTGTTTGGGGGTTTTTTCCCCCCTTTTCCTTACAAGTGGAGTTTTTTCACTTTTGCCCTTCCAATTCTCTCCCCCCTCCCACTGAGGGGGGAGCGAGTGAGCGGTTGCGTGGTGCTGAGTTGCCAGCTGGGATTAAACCACGGCACAAGGTGAGTTGCAAGCCCTGCTGGCTAAACGCTTTAGGCTCTCCGTGTTATTCCTGCCATCTTGCCATCCTTGTTCTTTCCTGCTGCTTTCAAGTGCCTTGTGCTCCAGCAGCAGGCTGGGAAGGAGGGTTGTGGCAGGAGCTGCAGCACCCTGTGACTCCTTCTCAGGCTGCTAGCTTCGCCCTTTGTATGGGCTGCCGAGGTCGTCGGCTCCGCAGGGGCCACAGGCAGCCCGCAGAGCTTGACGCCAAGCCGTTCCTTTCCCCTCTGCGCAGCAGCGGTTCTGCCGCTGCTACAGGCAGCCGCTTGCTCGAGGGCGAGGGGCTGGGATGACGACAGGCTGCTGCACGCTTCAGTCGAACTGAGACGCCGTTCTCTGAGGAGCCGGTGCAAGGAGAGCTCAGGTCCGTTCTGTACTGCCGATGGCTCTTCACAAGGGAAGCGTGCTCTGGTTTTAGCAGAAAAAGGTGTCGGTCACAGGCAGCCGCCTATCACTGCGCACAGCTCAGCTATTTGGCAGGGGTCTTGCTTGTTCAAGTAGAGGCGTATTCCTCGCCTTGCAGTCTCGATGGCAAAACAATCGGGGGTTCAAGCTACAAAAGCACAGAGCAAGGATGGAACCTGCCGGGCTCTACGGTCAACTGCTGAGGACGCCTAATACACCAGCAGGCCTCTTGGCTTTCCCTGCCTCATTTCTAATTCCTTTGCACGCTGGAGGGCAGGGTGGTAAGTGACGTCGTGCAGTGTCTCTCCTCCAAGTGGCAAGCCCTGCGCGTGTGCAGGATGAGGAGAGCAGAGTGCTGATAGCACAGAGGCGAGGAAAGCTGCAAACACCGCAACACAGCCCCAGGACCACCAGCGTATCGCTCGTTGTTTGCAGGTCAGCCACTGGCACCGGGTCTGCTCAGAAGCGCGGTTTCCTGATGGACATAGCTGCCCCTCCCCTGCTCTCAGGGTGTCACCCGTGTGGCATCGTACAGAGGCGATGAAGATTAGTGCCCGGGCCGCGAGTGGGAAAAGGGCAGGGAAATCTAAGCCCAGTACCGCCAGTAAGCAGTTACCGTCTTTCGATGGTACGAACCGGGCGGAGACAAGGGGAAAGGGCCGGTGTGGCGACGGTGGCACCCGGCGGGCGGAATTGGGTACTGCAGCTCTTGAGCCGCGCATGCGCAGTGGCGCGCTCCCCTTTGCTCGCTGCTGCCACCGAGCGACCAGAATTCGGTACTGCAGCTCTTGAGCCGCGCATGCGCGGTGGCGCGCTTTTCTTTGCTCGCTGCTGCCACCAAGCGACCAAAGCCGGGTACTGCAGCTCTTGAGCCGCGCATGCGCGGTGGCGCCCCCTTTCTCCGCGCTGCCGTCCGCCGGTAACGGCAATGCCGTACTGTGGTGCCTGCGGGGTGATGCCGCCGCGTTCGTTGGTTCGTCCCGGTAAGGAAACGCCGCTGCCGCCCCACGTGCGCGGTGCCGGCGGGCGCTGGGCCTGCAAAGCGCGGACCTGCAGCGCCGGTGCCGCCCCCGTGCACGCGCCGCCCGGCGGCTGCTCGCTGCTGCCGCCCCGTGGCCGAATCGCGGTACTGCAGCGCCGGCACCGCTCAGGTGCGCAGCAGCGCCGCCGCCGCCGCCGCCTTCGCTGCTGCCGCCCCGAAGCCGAAGCGTGGTCCTGCAGCCCGGCGTTCGCGCGCCGGCTCTGGCCCCTCCATGCGCCGTCCCCATCCCGGTGCCTCCCTCATCCCGGTGCATTCGTCATCCCGGGCGGCAATGGTTAGGGTGCCCCCCCCCCCGCATGCCAGCACCCCCAAGAGTATCGGCGTGTCCCGGTGCTGTCCCCATCCCTGGGGCAGCTCCCCGTCCCCTGTCCCTGCGGCTGGTCGTTGGGCTCTGTGTTCCCCCAATAAACCACGGGGACGGAGGGGACCCCTGGGGACAGGGGGTGGGGACCCCCAGAGAGTAGGCTGTGCTGCCGTCGCTCCTCGGTGCTGGCCCTGCTTGTCCCCTGTCCCCCCAGCGGTGACGAACTCCGGGCCACTGGCGGGGACCCTCACTGTCACCTTCCCCCCATGCCGGTTGCCACCAGCGACAGGGACAGCGACGCACCCCCGGGGGTGTTTGGGGTCCCCAGGGTGGGAGCGGAGCTGCAGGATGCCGGGTCCCCCCTGCCCGAGCCCTGCAGACCCAGGTGGAGTGCAGGCAACCCCGGCCCTGTCCCCAGCCCTGTCTCCGCGTGGCCGTGGGTCGGTGCTGCCATTGCGTGGCCAGCGGCTGGGAGGACACAGCTCCCGCCGGCTGGGGCCAGAGGAACCCGGCAGCCTGGGGACCCCCGGGAAGGGCCGGCTGTCATGGGGACTCGGCGCCCAGGGCACCCCAGAGACCCTACAACAGGGTGCAGCATGAACTATTTTATTACCTGTGCAGTATCCATGAGTGAGTCCCCATCGTTCCCATCCTGGTCCCCCAGTGGGTCGGGGTCCCAGCTGCCCCTGGGGGTGGCTGCAGGTGTCGGGGGTGGGATCCCTTCTCCCCGCGGTGCCCCCCACCTCCCCAGGGTCATCCCTCCCAGTCTCAACTCCCCACATGGTGTCCTCAATCTCCCGAGAAACACCTCTGTCCCCCAATGTCCCCCTACCTACCCCACTCCCAGGGTCCCTCCCGGACCCCAGGATTCCCCCCCTGCCCCATCCTGAGGCCGCCCCCCCCCCCATCCCCATGGTCATGAGACACACACACGCACACCCCCTCCAGCACTGGGGAGACACTGGGAAGAGCCGGCACTGCCATCTCGGGGACCTGCTAGCCCTCATCCTCCCTAAAGTCTTGCACCATGCTCTGCTCCTTGGGGGGAGTGCCCACAGTCAGGGGGGTGGGGGCTCCCCTCCTCCCCAGGGAACCCCCCCAACCTGTCCAGGGCACCCTCTGCCACCTCCCCAGGGTCCAATCACCGTAACAGGGTCTGACCCTGGGATCCCGCTGGTTAACGTCAGGTGCAAGAGAAGGTTCCTCATTACTCCTTGATTAGTTCTTAGGTGCCAGCTCGAGCTGGGTGCCTCCAGAGAGGGACCCCTACCCCGGATCACCCTCCTTGCACACCTGCACCCGTTGCAGGAGGGTCCACGCGCACCATGGGAGCCATGTGGGAACCAGAGGCGGCCTCGAGGCTGCTCAGCAGCAGTCAAAACACCCCAGTGGTTTCAGGCACCGGCTGTTTTGCTCCCGAACCCAAGGGTACTGCCGAGAAAAATAACCACCACTGTCACACGAGGGTCCTGCACAATCCCCACCATCGCACAAGGGTCCCCGGGCACCTGCCCGCCATTGCACGAGGGTCCCCTGCACACCAACCAATTGCATAAGGGTCTTCCTGCACTGCCCCCCCCATTGCATGGGTGTCTCCACACACCGACCCCCCGCTGCGCAAAGGTCCCTGCACAATCCCCACCGTTGCAGGGAGGTCCCTGCGCAGGCACCCGCAGTGCACAAGGCGCCGTGCGCATGCGCACTTCCGGGGCGGGGACTACAACTCCCGGCGTGCCCCCCGCGGGCGGCCCGGAGGAGCCGCGCGCTGATTGGCTGCGGAGGATATTTCAACGGGGCGCGCGGCGGGCTCTGCACCCAGGCGGCGGCGGCGGCGGCGGCGGCGGCGGCGGCGGCGGCGGCGGCGGCGGCGGCGGCGGCGGCGGCGGCGGCGGCGGCGGCGGCGGCGGCGGCGGCAGTGGCAGTAGTCTGAGGTGCCGCGGGCACGGCGGGCTGGCGGGAGGCTGGGGACCCCCCGGGGGACTGAGGAGGGGGGCTGTGCGTCTCGGGGGGACCGGGGAGGGGGGCCGGGGGGGGCTGTGCGTCCCGGAGGGGGCCGGGGAGGGGGCCCGGGGGGGCTGTGCGTCCCGGAGGGGGCCGGGGAGGGGGCCGGGGGGGGCTGTGCGTCCCGGAGGGGGCCGGGGGGGGCTGTGCGTCCCGGAGGGGGGCCGGGGCGGGGCTGTACGTCCCGGAGGGGGCCGGGGAGGGGGCCCGGGGGGGGGGCTGTGCGTCCCGGAGGGGGCCCGGGGGGGGGCTGTGCGTCCCGGAGGGGGCCGGGGAGGGGGGCCGGGGGGGGGCTGTGCGTCCCGGAGGGGGCCGGGGGGGGGAGGCTGTGCGTCCCGGGGGGGCCGGGGAGGGGGGCCGGGGGGGGCTGTGCGTCCCGGAGGGGGCCGGGGAGGGGGGACTGTTCGTCCTAGGGGGGCTGGGGAGTGGGGCTGGGGGCGGGGGCTGCAGTCCCCCAAGGAGCTGGGGAGTGGGGCTGTGGGTCCTGGCGGGGCTTGAGAGTGGGGCTTGGGGCTCCCACGGGGCTGGAAAATGGTGTGGTCGGGTGCTGTGAGCACCGGGGGTCCTGGGGCTGGGAGGCGCTTGCAAACACCGGGGAGGGGCTGCGAGCATGGGGGGGCACAAGGGTTGCACCAGGGTCGGTGCACGATCACCTCCATTGTACGGGTGTCGATGTACAGCCAGCCGGGCTGCACGAGGCGCCGTGCGCATGCGCGGTCCCGGGGCGGGGACTACAACTCCCGGCGTGCCCCGCGCGGGCGGTCCGGTGGAGCCGCGCGCTGATTGGCTGCGGAGGGTATTTCAACGGGGCGCGCGGCGGGCTCTGCACCCAGGCGGCGGCGCAGCGTGAGTGTGAGGGTCCGCGGGCCCGGGGAGCCGAGGAGTGGGGCTGTGGCGGGGGGGGGGGCGGTCCTGCAGGCTCCGGGGACGGGGGCTGGGGGGGCTCCAGGCGGGGGAGGGGCTGTGAGCATCTGGGGAGTGGGGCTGGGGGGCGGGGCTGTGTGCCCTAGGGGGGCCGCGCAGTGGGGCCGGGGCGGGGTGGGCGCTGTGTGCAAACAGACCCTCCCTGCGAGTCCCCACTGTCGCCCCGTGGGGCCGGGCACCCCCCAGCCCTCCCTGCAGGCAGACGGGCAGCCTGTAGGCAATGGAGGCCGCCCGCCCCAGCGAGGTGCTCGAGCCTGGGGGCTTCACGGGCCGAGTCGAGGGGGAGGAGCTGCTGGAGAGAGGGCTTAGAAACGGCCTTCTGCCCCCGAAACTGCTGGAGCATTTGAAGGGGAGGGACAGGTCCACCCCAGGGCCCCAAGGGGAAGCCCTCGGAGCAGGGACTTGGGGTCGTTCCAGGAGCAAAAGCTGGTCCCAGCCAGCTCGCCTCTGCTCCCCCGGCACCGGGATCGGACCTTTCAGCCCCGTTTCTGCCAGAAGCATCACACAAGCGCTTGCCCTCCCCGGGGGCATCTTTGGGCCTTGAGAACAGGCGCAGCAGCTGGGTTTTTGGGCTCAGAAATGGGTGCCAAGTGAGCTGGTTTGGGGGCCCAAAGCAGAAGCCGGTTTGGCCGTTTGTGCGGGGGGCTGGGAGGGCATTGGGGGCTGCGGGGGAAAGCAGGGGGTGGGCAGGGTGCGTGGACCCTCCCCGGGGGGAGGGGCTCTGGTCCTGCTGGACCCTGAAGTGCGGGAGGCCGGCACGCACCAGGCCCAACTCAACGTCTGCGGTGGTCTCTGGGGGGAAGAGGTGGTCTCTGCTTTTCAGACCCCGCACGCCCTCTTCGAGTCCAGCTCTTGCTTGTCGACTGCTTCGAATAGTTATTAACTGATTAGTCGTACAAACTAATTGATATTTATACAATGTCCAACTATGATATTTAATCCTAATAGTCGAGTTTTGACGGCGATTGGTTTACGACCTTGTCAAAAGCCCAGGCTGTTGCAAATAGCTGGAGCTTGTAAGGAGAAGGAGCTGAAATCAACGGTGCAGAGCTGGAGCTTCAATTAGCCAGAACCGTCGCAAGCAGGAGCTGGAACGAGACGGGGTGTCCGCTGTCTGGGGCATGCCTTAGCCAGAGGCAAAATTACCAGCAGCTGTAACGAGCGGGAGCTGCGATTCGCTGCAGTGTCTGTTTGCCGGAGCATCCGTCGGCCAGACTGCACTCCCAGCACGGCTGAAGAGCAGCCAGGCGCAGGCAGGGCTGTCCCCGGCAAGGCGCTCCGAGCGGCAGGGAGGCGAGTTGTCCTTCTGCTAGCGGGGAGCCCGGCCTCTTCCCTCGGGGATTAAATCCACGCCACGCGTGGATCCGCTCTCTTTGCGTGGAGGGTCTCTCCCGGTCCCGTTCCCGAGGGCTGAAGCGAGGTCCCCCGGGGGGCAGGCGGCAGCACGAGGCGGCGGTGTCTCCCCGGTACCCGGCAAAGGGGAGCGAAACCGGCCGGCTGGAGCTCCCGGGGTGCACAGCCCGGCCCCGCACGGCAGAATCCTTCCCTGGGTTTTCACCGTTGGCTGGGTGTAACAAACAGGTTCATTTTGTGCCTCCTCTTTTCCCAGCGTCACCTTCTGCGTCACGTGAAGAAAATCCTGCGTGGTTGACGCCGCTTGCTGCTCAGGTGATGGCACGTGTGGGGCCGGGGGAGCCGGGAGAAACATTGGCGCGTTCAAGGTCGCTGCAGGTGCTCCCCGTTAAACCCAGGGAAAAGGCAAATTTGCTGCCGGTGCAGAAAAGCTGATGAACAATTGCCGTGAACAGAGTGTGCGTGCCTCGTTCCCGCATCGGTCCCTGGGTAGTTACGAGTGTTTTCCTTTCAGGGAAAAGAATGAGCTTTCATCTACGAAAAATTAAGAGCTGCCTGTGTCCTTCTTTAAGTTCAAGTGTTTCTCTTCTGTTTGTTCTTACTGATTTTATGGGCAGGTTGGAAATAGCCTTTTATTTTTATAGGCATAACTCAATTTGTAGTACTACGTGGTGTCAGGAGAGTGAATTTTGGAGCACCCAGGTATCACTAGAAACGGAATGAATGAGACACGATGGAAACTGATATTTAAACTTGATTTTTACTTGATATTTTTTTTTTCCTGAGAGTGTTGACGGCACGTTGTCCTGTGGCTCAATCCACGTTCTGTTCAGTGGAGTCTTCAGTCTAGGACTTTTAAGGAAAAAAGTTGGTCCTTCCGAAAAAGGGCTAGTCGTTCATAGGCTCGAGGCATAGACTTGGAGAGCCGCTTAAGTACGTGATCAGAATTAAAGCCAAATGTCGCTTCGTGTTGCTGCTGTTGGCCTTCACTTTCGTTAATTTCCCCGCTGCTCCGTCATGGTTGGGAGCTCTGAATCATCATTTTTTTCACTCCCTAACGCATTTTTCTCCCCAAGGAGAGGCTACGTTTAAAAGTTACTTAGTTTCCTCGCAAATGCATCGGTCAATAAAACGGAGTTATGATTATTAAAACCACACAAATGACACCGGTCTTACAGATCTGGACTATTTCTGAACACGTGTTCATCGCGTGCAGATGTCATCGGGATACGGATCACCTGCATTTCATGCTCTGACGAGACAATCTGCTGAGACAGGGACGAGCTCCAAAAGAAAAAAAAGGTACAACGTCAAGGTTTTGTTTTGTTGTTGGTTTTTGTGGGCTTTTTGTGTTTGTGTTATTTTTTGGTTTGTGTTTTTTTTTTTTTTTAAAAAGAGTGCGATGTTGACTGGTGGCAGCCTGCAGAGCTCTCTTGCTGCCTGACCTCTCCTTTTCTTCTCTGTCACTCCTCTTTCGTGGCTGTAATTTTCACTCGGGTAGTTTTAGAAGAGCGATTTAGTTCCTCGCCTGTGTAGATGTGCTGGTAATACCTGGAAGGTAAATGCTTGAACCGGTAGCGAATAACTTGGCTACAAGTAGAATTTCTGAAGGAAGAACAACAACAGCAGGAAGCAAGTAGCGAGTTACCCCAAATTTGTGTGTGTCAAATGTGTTCCAAATGGCTCGTTTTGGTAAACATAAATTTTCAGGAAGTTCAGGGTTGTGTGTGGAAAAACGTGCCCCTCTGTCTAGGTGTCCTGCTACGTAAATAGCATCAGTCAGTAGCACATCCAGCGGCAGGGCTCCTGTTCCCTGCTCTCGATATGGCCGTAGTAGTGTTGTGATATTTCGACCTAAGAGGCGGGTTTAGGAATGGAAGGAGAATGCCTGCGTTCTGCAAGGGCTACGAATGCCGACCCTTTTCTCTGCCTGCTGCTTTCCTGTGCGTGAGATGAAACTGTATTTTTTTTCTCCCTTGTTCCCGGTAGAAATATTTCTGAAGCTGTCGCTGCTGTGGGTTTGCAATGTGCGTTACTGCGTTTTTGTAGAGTTCTAGTTACGGATCGTTTCTGCCGCGGCAAAGTGTCAAGATACGGTTTTCAGTTTAAAGCTTCAGAAGCTGCATTCGCTGAAATCGGCGTAGGTGAAGCTGGTTGTTGTGGTTTAACCCGGCAGGCAGCTAAACACCACGCAGCTGCCCGCTCGCTCCCCCTGCCCCCAAAGTGGGGTGGGGGAGAGAATCGGAAAAAAAAGTGAAGTTCGTGGGGTGAGGTAAAGACAGTTTAATGGGACAGAACAGGAAGGGGAAACAATCGTAACGATAAAAGAATATACAAAATAAGCGGCGCACAATGCGATTGCTCACCGCCCGCCGACTGATGCCCAGCCGGTCCCCGAGCGGCAGTCGCCGCCGCCCGGCCAACTCCCCCAGCTTATGTACTGAGCGTGACGTCATATGGTACGGACTGTCCCTTTGGCCGGTTTGGGTCATCTGTCCTGGCTAAGGTCCCTCCCAGCTTCTCGCTGGCAGGGCATGAGAAGCTGAAAAGTCCCCGACTAGCGTAAGCGCTACTTAGCCACAACTAAAACATCAGCGTGTTATCCACGTTTTTCTCGTCCTAAATCTAAAACACAGCGCTATACCAGTTACCAGGAAGAGAATTAACTCTATCCCAGCCGAAACCAGGACGCTGGTCTTGCGCATGATCCCGCTGTGCTCGCAGGGGTGCTCAGTGGCTCCTCATCAAAACAGCGAGGTGCGTGTGGACGTCCGTAGGGTTGCGCTAGGGGTCTGGGGGCGTTATGTATTTTTGCTGTTGGAAGACGGAATAGAGCGTGTGCCTGTTAAATCTAACGATGGTCGAAGGTTGGGAGGGACCCTGAGCAGGTTTGGTGGCACAACTGCAGTTTTCAAAGATCTCGACCGTTTGGAGAAACGGCCTGGAAAAAAGGATTCCTCTTTTGCAGCGAGTTCGCGAGGACAGACGGGTTGCCGTACTCTTTAACAAAAATACTCAACTTGGGACGTATCGGGTGAGGAAATCGCGGCTCTACTTAGGCTTGAGAAAACGTACGTAGGTGTCTGTGCCTGTCACCTGCGCGTCTCTAGGCAAGTGAGTTCTAAAGCTGCCGATGAGCCAAAAGAAAAGGCACGGTTGTCTAAAACATGCAGAAGCTCTAGTGGCCTGTCTCAACAACTGCACCAAAGATGATGCAAAATACTTTCTCCTCCACTCAGTTGTAGTCTTCACAGAAAAGGAAGCTTTGTGCTAAACGTTTTTTTTTTGGTTTTTTTTTTTTTTTTCCTTTCCTCTCAGCAGAATGTCAACTGCCGTGAAAGTACGAGACGGATGGAAAGGATCCATAGTGGTCTGCAAGTACAAGGTATGCCTGTGATGTGTGTCTGCATTTTTCCTAAGGTGCTTGTAGTGTGGACTTTACAGTTAACACGAAGAATGTGGCAGCTCTCCTTCTATCTGATTTTTTTAACATGAAATATTTTAACACAAATACTAAAAATAAAGGTCTGTTCTGGAGCGTGGTACGCCTATTCAAGGCTTGCTTTCCTTCGTCTATTTTCTCTTCCTGAAAGCAGAGTCTTCTGTTTCTGTGCGCTTGCTATTAAAGGGTGCTGTGAAAATAATGTTGGACTAGAAGAGGAAAGGAACTGTTTGTAAGAGTTCGGACGTTCGGGAGAAACAGGCTTTGTTTTCACGATAAAAGCTTAATGCTTTTTCAGTCAGTCAGTGTTTAAAATACCTTACAGGAGCACTCGAAAACCTTACTGAGATACTGGCATCTGTGCTAAAAGCAATCAAGGTTAAAGAAGAGGCGTGGACAACACGGGACAAATCGGCGTCGCTTCGGTGTGTTTTCCAGGCTTTCCCGAGAAGCGGTAGCAGCCTCGTAACTAGCGACAGAGAGTCCTGATGTGTTTTCGGTGAGTTACTGATTCTCTAATGTCCTTTTTCCTAACCTGCAGCGCGTAATTTTGACTTCGGGTGGAAAGAGATTTTCCAGAATGGAAATCTTTTTCATTCAAAGGAGTTGCCTTTTACAAACTTCCCATCAGAATGGATCTTCAGAGATGACGTGCTTGGCAGTAGAAGTCATCCGCAAGGAGACTTTTCACTCTCTCTGGAAAAAAAAAAAGGAGTTAAGTCGATTTCCTTGCAAGGACCCAAGCGCAGCACATCTTCCAATAGTCGACGTACGGCTGATCTTTGGTTCTCGGGTGTAACGGTCGAGAGATCGTAAAGACGCGTTCCTCCGCACGCTTGGGTACAGCCAACAGCGTTAGCAAACCTGCCAGTCCTTTTTGGTAGCCTTATGTATTGCAGCACCGGGGATTTGATATTCCCCACCGCCTGCCCCCCCCCCCCCCCCAAAAAAGTAAAACCGTATGGGAGATCTCTTATCTCACTGATTTTTCTATCATAAATGAAATTTTAAAAAGAAAGTTAAAATTGTCTAATTTCCAAACTGACTTGCGTTGTTTAAACTGCAACTGCCAAATAGCTGTAGCGTATAATTTATTAGGTGTGCTTAAGCAGTTGGGTAGTTGCTCTAAGCGTTTAAAAAGAGAGGCAACTGAACGTTAGGGGCTTTTTTCCCGATCTTTTGGCAGAGTGCTCTGAAGCACTTTATTTCTGTCTCGCTTTCGACGGCGCGTTTCCCCGGCAGTTCGGTAGCATCGGTCTCGGCGCAGCTGGCCAGGCGTCCCTCCTAGTCATGTCACACACGCAAAACCCCTGGTCAAACGATAGCTGTGTAGCTTGGAGGTAGATAATTTAACGGTATGAATTCACAGCTACGCAATTTCAATGAACGCAAAAGGAAAATCAAATATTTTTATAGTACGAGTCTTCTCATTGTACGTATGTAAGCGTGCGCACGCCTTTTTAGCATAAAATGAATTGCTGAGATTTGTTCTTTCTTTTTCATTTTACTCTTCAAAGTTTTACGCTTCACTTTCAGCTTTATCGGCCAAGCGAGCGAGATGCGCAGCAGCAGCAGCAGCAGCGCAAGGGCTGGAGCTGCGGCGGTGGATCCGTGAGCGTAGATGCTGATTACGGCGCGCCCTTGTCCTGCAGCCTCACGGGGTTATCTCCCTGCAGCGGTGCTGTAAGGAAGGGACGAGGCGTTTTCCGACACCAGCGAGAGCGTTTACTTCTCTGCGAAGAACGTGTTCAGAATTGTGTCAATTAGTCTTCACGCTGATTTTAAGCGTTCGAATCGCTCGAGCTTTTAAAGGCGGCGTTGTATTTCGAGCTGACCCGTTTGCCTGGCACCCTCCTTTAGCTCGACTGCTACCCTCTCCCTTGCCCTGACCGAATTCCTCTGCTGCCTTCGGTGCTGTTTTTTTAACGTGCTGAAATATCCGTTGGGATTTTTGTTTTTCAGATGCCTCGCTGTGAGCGTCCCGTGGTGCTCAGGAGAGACCCCCGGCCCAGGTTTGCCTGCCGGTCGTTGGGCGTGCTGAGGGTGAGGGGCCGGCTGGCAGCCTGCGGGACGGGGGCTGGGGGGGGCTGCAAGCGTTTGGGGGGGCTGCCCCTCCTTTATCTTTCTAGCAGAGCCCCCCTTTTTGGCGGGGGTGCGTGCGTACATACGTAAACGGCATTATTAAAGTAACGAGCTGCCGGTTGGGGCCGTTTCCCTCGTTTTGTGTCTTTTTGGGGGGGTGAATAAAAAGGGGGGGTTGGGGGGCCTGGAGGGGTGATGATGTCATTTGGGGCACCCCAGCATCACCACGGGGGTGATGATGCCGTGGAGGAGCAGGTGAGTGGGGAATGGGGGGTCATGGGGGTCCGTGTCCCCCCCCCCCCCCCCAAGGGGGTCACAGCCCAAATTGCCTGAAAATTCATGGGGGGGGGGTTCAAAAATTTTTAAAAACTGTAAATATATCTGTGAGGCCTCGAAATAGAAAAAAATCTCTCCTTGTTACGTATATTGAAAAATAATATTAATTTATACGTACAAAAGGATTTCAAAATAAGGACCTATATCTGCCCTATTATATAAAGGATTTTAGAGTATAAAAAAATTCGAAAGATGTATATAGGGTTTTAAGATACAAAAATAACTCACGTCTGTATAAATTAAAAAATAAAGAACTTCCAAATGCAAAAAGGATGATACATTTTATACATGAAGGAATTTAAAATAGAAAAAGGTCTGAATAGATACCGCTATCTACACTTACTACGTGTTACATAGAGAGTCTACATAGACATTATATGTAATCTAAGAGATTATGTACAAGTGTAAATAGACATCTAAGTCTAAAACCTAAGTCTATAAAGATATAGGTGTAAATATATGTAAGTGTAAATAGAGAAGTCTATAAAGACATTTAAGTGTTCAAAATATGTAAGTCAACAGATCCATAGTCTGAGCAGGTATTATATATAAGAAGTGGGAAATAGGGGGGTATAAGTGAAACATAAATATATTCACTAAATATATATAGAGAGATATGTGTAAATACATTAAGTGTAAATGTCTCTGATAATAAGGTTTTTAAAATGCAAAGAAACCCTGTTTACAGAAAGGATTTTAAAATTCGACACACACACACACACACACACACACACACCCCCCCCACACACACCACCCCCCCCCCCCCACCACCCCCCCCCCACACACACACACACCACCCCCCCCACACACACCCCCCCCACACACACACCCCGCCCCAAATCCCCTCTCTATTGAAGATATAAAAGTGCTTTCAAAAGCTGCCTCTTCCCTGTTCTCCTTTTCCGCCTGTTCCCATCCTGATTGGGGGCCAGTTCCCCCAACAGGGACTTTCCCCTGCAGGGCTGCGCACGCAGAGCGGGACCTGCCGCCATGGCCTAAAAATACCACAAAACCCCTAATTCGGGGCCTGCAAGGGGTGGGGAAAAAAAAGCCCGCAATTTTGGGGGAAAAATACCCAACTTGGAGCTCCCGGGAAAGCCAAATCCGCCTGGATTTGGGCAGCCGGAAAGCAAAAAAAACCCCATTTTCACGCACAAAACAAAAAAGCAAAAACCACCAATTTTTGTTGTGAAAAAGCGTTGAAAAACCTCCAAATGGTGGAATGTTTTGGAAAAGGAAAAAACCCCAATTTTGATATTATGGAAAAGCAAAAAACCCCCCGATTTGGGGAAGATTTGGGGTGAAACACCAGCCACTTGAGGGGCATCGCTCGTGGTTATCCAGCGAGGGTCAGTCATCGGGAACGGATTATCTGTTGCGGGTCATCCCAGGTGAGTTTTCTGCTGTGGGTGGTCCCGGGTGGACCCCCTGGCGTAGGTCACCCCCACGCATGTCCCCCCCCGCCCCTCCCGGTGTCCGCCCCGCCTTTCCCGTGCGAGGTTTTCCCCGTGACGCGCCCCCCGTATCCCCTGCCCTCCTACCTCGTGCCCGCACTGCCCTCCTCTCTCCTCTCCCTCCTCCCACCCCCCGTGTTCCGCACTGCCTCCCCGTAACCCCTCTGCCCCGGACCCCTGGGGTGCTGCCTGCCCCGCCAACCTGCCCGTTGCCCCCCGCCCAAACTCTGGCACCCCCCTCCCGCTCCCCCGCACCCCACTCCCACCCCGCTCTCCCTCCTCCTGCGTTTTGGGTTTGTGCTGCAAACGGCGTCGGTGACGCGGGGCTGCGTGAGTTCCCGCTGCGCAGCGCTTGCACGGCGCCGGGGGCTGTGCTGCTCCTCGCCCCGCCCTGCCGGCGAGCGGGCTGGGGGTGCGCGAGGGCCTGGGAGGGGGCACCGCTGGGAGAGCTGACCCCGGCGGACCCAGGGGATGTTCCAGACCCTGTGACGTCAGGAAATAAAACTCGGGGGGCGGTTGGCGGGGGGGCCGCTGCTGGGCTGCGGCTGGCTGGGCATCGGGCGGTTGGCGGTGAGCCGTTGTTTTCATTTGTACCGCTTGTCTGTCTGGGGTTTTTCGCTCTGTTGTTTGGGGGTTTTTTCCCCCCTTTTCCTTACAAGTGGAGTTTTTTCACTTTTGCCCTTCCAATTCTCTCCCCCCTCCCACTGAGGGGGGAGCGAGTGAGCGGTTGCGTGGTGCTGAGTTGCCAGCTGGGATTAAACCACGGCACAAGGTGAGTTGCAAGCCCTGCTGGCTAAACGCTTTAGGCTCTCCGTGTTATTCCTGCCATCTTGCCATCCTTGTTCTTTCCTGCTGCTTTCAAGTGCCTTGTGCTCCAGCAGCAGGCTGGGAAGGAGGGTTGTGGCAGGAGCTGCAGCACCCTGTGACTCCTTCTCAGGCTGCTAGCTTCGCCCTTTGTATGGGCTGCCGAGGTCGTCGGCTCCGCAGGGGCCACAGGCAGCCCGCAGAGCTTGACGCCAAGCCGTTCCTTTCCCCTCTGCGCAGCAGCGGTTCTGCCGCTGCTACAGGCAGCCGCTTGCTCGAGGGCGAGGGGCTGGGATGACGACAGGCTGCTGCACGCTTCAGTCGAACTGAGACGCCGTTCTCTGAGGAGCCGGTGCAAGGAGAGCTCAGGTCCGTTCTGTACTGCCGATGGCTCTTCACAAGGGAAGCGTGCTCTGGTTTTAGCAGAAAAAGGTGTCGGTCACAGGCAGCCGCCTATCACTGCGCACAGCTCAGCTATTTGGCAGGGGTCTTGCTTGTTCAAGTAGAGGCGTATTCCTCGCCTTGCAGTCTCGATGGCAAAACAATCGGGGGTTCAAGCTACAAAAGCACAGAGCAAGGATGGAACCTGCCGGGCTCTACGGTCAACTGCTGAGGACGCCTAATACACCAGCAGGCCTCTTGGCTTTCCCTGCCTCATTTCTAATTCCTTTGCACGCTGGAGGGCAGGGTGGTAAGTGACGTCGTGCAGTGTCTCTCCTCCAAGTGGCAAGCCCTGCGCGTGTGCAGGATGAGGAGAGCAGAGTGCTGATAGCACAGAGGCGAGGAAAGCTGCAAACACCGCAACACAGCCCCAGGACCACCAGCGTATCGCTCGTTGTTTGCAGGTCAGCCACTGGCACCGGGTCTGCTCAGAAGCGCGGTTTCCTGATGGACATAGCTGCCCCTCCCCTGCTCTCAGGGTGTCACCCGTGTGGCATCGTACAGAGGCGATGAAGATTAGTGCCCGGGCCGCGAGTGGGAAAAGGGCAGGGAAATCTAAGCCCAGTACCGCCAGTAAGCAGTTACCGTCTTTCGATGGTACGAACCGGGCGGAGACAAGGGGAAAGGGCCGGTGTGGCGACGGTGGCACCCGGCGGGCGGAATTGGGTACTGCAGCTCTTGAGCCGCGCATGCGCAGTGGCGCGCTCCCCTTTGCTCGCTGCTGCCACCGAGCGACCAGAATTCGGTACTGCAGCTCTTGAGCCGCGCATGCGCGGTGGCGCGCTTTTCTTTGCTCGCTGCTGCCACCAAGCGACCAAAGCCGGGTACTGCAGCTCTTGAGCCGCGCATGCGCGGTGGCGCGCTCTCCTTTTCTCGCTGCTGCCACCGAGCGACCAAAGCCGGGTACTGCAGCTCTTGAGCCGCGCATGCGCGGTGGCGCGCCTTTCTTTGCTCGCTGCTGCCACCGAGCGACCAGAATTCGGTACTGCAGCTCTTGAGCCGCGCATGCGCGGTGGCGCGCTCTCCTTTGCTCGCTGCTGCCACCGAGCGACCAGAATTCGGTACTGCAGCTCTTGAGCCGCGCATGCGCGGTAGCGCGCCTTTCTTTGCTCGCTGCTGCCACCGAGCGACCAGAATTCGGTACTGCAGCTCTTGAGCCGCGCATGCGCAGTGGCGCGCCTTTCTTTGCTCGCCGCTGCCACCGAGCGACCAGAATTGGGTACTGCAGCTCTTGAGCCGCGCATGCGCAGTAGCGCGCTCTCCTTTGCTCGCTGCTGCCACCGAGCGACCAAAATTCGGTACTGCAGCTCTTGAGCCGCGCATGCGCGGTGGCGCCCCCTTTCTCCGCGCTGCCGTCCGCCGGTAACGGCAATGCCGTACTGTGGTGCCTGCGGGGTGATGCCGCCGCGTTCGTTGGTTCGTTCCGGTAAGGAAACGCCGCTGCCGCCCCACGTGCGCGGTGCCGGCGGGCGCTGGGCCTGCAAAGCGCGGACCTGCAGCGCCGGTGCCGCCCCCGTGCACGCGCCGCCCGGCGGCTGCTCGCTGCTGCCGCCCCGTGGCCGAATCGCGGTACTGCAGCGCCGGCACCGCTCAGGTGCGCAGCAGCGCCGCCGCCGCCGCCGCCTTCGCTGCTGCCGCCCCGAAGCCGAAGCGTGGTCCTGCAGCCCGGCGTTCGCGCGCCGGCTCTGGCCCCTCCATGCGCCGTCCCCATCCCGGTGCCTCCCTCATCCCGGTGCATTCGTCATCCCGGGCGGCAATGGTTAGGGTGCCCCCCCCCCCGCATGCCAGCACCCCCAAGAGTATCGGCGTGTCCCGGTGCTGTCCCCATCCCTGGGGCAGCTCCCCGTCCCCTGTCCCTGCGGCTGGTCGTTGGGCTCTGTGTTCCCCCAATAAACCACGGGGACGGAGGGGACCCCTGGGGACAGGGGGTGGGGACCCCCAGAGAGTAGGCTGTGCTGCCGTCGCTCCTCGGTGCTGGCCCTGCTTGTCCCCTGTCCCCCCAGCGGTGACGAACTCCGGGCCACTGGCGGGGACCCTCACTGTCACCTTCCCCCCATGCCGGTTGCCACCAGCGACAGGGACAGCGACGCACCCCCGGGGGTGTTTGGGGTCCCCAGGGTGGGAGCGGAGCTGCAGGATGCCGGGTCCCCCCTGCCCGAGCCCTGCAGACCCACCCAGGTGGAGCGCAGGCAACCCCGGCCCTGTCCCCAGCCCTGTCTCCGCGTGGCCGTGGGTCGGTGCTGCCATTGCGTGGCCAGCGGCTGGGAGGACACAGCTCCCGCCGGCTGGGGCCAGAGGAGCCCGGCAGCCTGGGGACCCCCGGGAAGGGCTGGCTGTCATGGGGACTCGGCGCCCAGGGCCCAGGGCACCCCAGAGACCCTACAACAGGGTGCAGCATGAACTATTTTATTACCTGTGCAGTATCCATGAGTGAGTCCCCATCGTTCCCATCCTGGTCCCCCAGTGGGTCGGGGTCCCAGCTGCCCCTGGGGGTGGCTGCAGGTGTCGGGGGTGGGATCCCTTCTCCCCGCGGTGCCCCCCACCTCCCCAGGGTCATCCCTCCCAATCTCAACTCCCCACATGGTGTCCTCAATCTCCCGAGAAACACCTCTGTCCCCCAATGTCCCCCTACCTACCCCACTCCCAGGGTCCCTCCCGGACCCCAGGATTCCCCCCCTGCCCCATCCTGAGGCCACCCCCCCCCCATCCCCATGGTCATGAGACACACACACGCACACCCCCTCCAGCACTGGGGAGACACTGGGAAGAGCCGGCACTGCCATCTCGGGGACCTGCTAGCCCTCATCCTCCCTAAAGTCTTGCACCATGCTCTGCTCCTTGGGGGGAGTGCCCACAGTCAGGGGGGTGGGGGCTCCCCTCCTCCCCAGGGAACCCCCCCAACCTGTCCAGGGCACCCTCTGCCACCTCCCCAGGGTCCAATCACCGTAACAGGGTCTGACCCTGGGATCCCGCTGGTTAACGTCAGGTGCAAGAGAAGGTTCCTCATTACTCCTTGATTAGTTCTTAGGTGCCAGCTCGAGCTGGGTGCCTCCAGAGAGGGACCCCTACCCCGGATCACCCTCCTTGCACACCTGCACCCGTTGCAGGAGGGTCCACGCACACCATGGGAGCCATGTGGGAACCAGAGGCGGCCTCGAGGCTGCTCAGCAGCAGTCAAAACACCCCAGTGGTTTCAGGCACCGGCTGTTTTGCTCCCGAACCCAAGGGTACTGCCGAGAAAAATAACCACCACTGTCACACGAGGGTCCTGCACATTCCCCACCATCGCACAAGGGTCCCCGTGGACCTGCCCGCCATTGCACGAGGGTCCCCTGCACACCAACCAATTGCATAAGGGTCTTCCTGCACTGCCCCCCCCATTGCATGGGTGTCTCCACACACCGACCCCCCGCTGCGCAAAGGTCCCTGCACAATCCCCACCGTTGCAGGGGGGTCCGTGCGCAGGTACCCGCCGTGCACAAGGCGCCGTGCGCATGCGCACTTCCGGGGCGGGGACTACAACTCCCGGCGTGCCCCCCGCGGGCGGCCCGGAGGAGCCGCGCGCTGATTGGCTGCGGAGGATATTTCAACGGGGCGCGCGGCGGGCTCTGCACCCAGGCGGCGGCGGCGGCGGCGGCGGCGGCGGCGGCGGCGGCGGCGGCGGCGGCGGCGGCGGCGGCAGTGGCAGTAGTCTGAGGTGCCGCGGGCACGGCGGGCTGGCGGGAGGCTGGGGACCCCCCGGGGGACTGAGGAGGGGGGCTGTGCGTCTCGGGGGGACCGGGGAGGGGGGCCGGGGGGGGCTGTGCGTCCCGGAGGGGGCCGGGGAGGGGGCCCGGGGGGGCTGTGCGTCCCGGAGGGGGCCGGGGAGGGGGCCGGGGGGGGCTGTGCGTCCCGGAGGGGGCCGGGGGGGGCTGTGCGTCCCGGAGGGGGGCCGGGGCGGGGCTGTACGTCCCGGAGGGGGCCGGGGAGGGGGCCCGGGGGGGGGGCTGTGCGTCCCGGAGGGGGCCCGGGGGGGGGCTGTGCGTCCCGGAGGGGGCCGGGGAGGGGGGCCGGGGGGGGGCTGTGCGTCCCGGAGGGGGCCGGGGGGGGGGGGCTGTGCGTCCCGGGGGGGCCGGGGAGGGGGGCCGGGGGGGGCTGTGCGTCCCGGAGGGGGCCGGGGAGGGGGGACTGTTCGTCCTAGGGGGGCTGGGGAGTGGGGCTGGGGGCGGGGGCTGCAGTCCCCCAAGGAGCTGGGGAGTGGGGCTGTGGGTCCTGGCGGGGCTTGAGAGTGGGGCTTGGGGCTCCCACGGGGCTGGAAAATGGTGTGGTCGGGTGCTGTGAGCACCGGGGGTCCTGGGGCTGGGAGGCGCTTGCAAACACCGGGGAGGGGCTGCGAGCATGGGGGGGCACAAGGGTTGCACCAGGGTCGGTGCACGATCACCTCCATTGTACGGGTGTCGATGTACAGCCAGCCGGGCTGCACGAGGCGCCGTGCGCATGCGCGGTCCCGGGGCGGGGACTACAACTCCCGGCGTGCCCCGCGCGGGCGGTCCGGTGGAGCCGCGCGCTGATTGGCTGCGGAGGGTATTTCAACGGGGCGCGCGGCGGGCTCTGCACCCAGGCGGCGGCGCAGCGTGAGTGTGAGGGTCCGCGGGCCCGGGGAGCCGAGGAGTGGGGCTGTGGCGGGGGGGGGGGCGGTCCTGCAGGCTCCGGGGACGGGGGCTGGGGGGGCTCCAGGCGGGGGAGGGGCTGTGAGCATCTGGGGAGTGGGGCTGGGGGGCGGGGCTGTGTGCCCTAGGGGGGCCGCGCAGTGGGGCCGGGGCGGGGTGGGCGCTGTGTGCAAACAGACCCTCCCTGCGAGTCCCCACTGTCGCCCCGTGGGGCCGGGCACCCCCCAGCCCTCCCTGCAGGCAGACGGGCAGCCTGTAGGCAATGGAGGCCGCCCGCCCCAGCGAGGTGCTCGAGCCTGGGGGCTTCACGGGCCGAGTCGAGGGGGAGGAGCTGCTGGAGAGAGGGCTTAGAAACGGCCTTCTGCCCCCGAAACTGCTGGAGCATTTGAAGGGGAGGGACAGGTCCACCCCAGGGCCCCAAGGGGAAGCCCTCGGAGCAGGGACTTGGGGTCGTTCCAGGAGCAAAAGCTGGTCCCAGCCAGCTCGCCTCTGCTCCCCCGGCACCGGGATCGGACCTTTCAGCCCCGTTTCTGCCAGAAGCATCACACAAGCGCTTGCCCTCCCCGGGGGCATCTTTGGGCCTTGAGAACAGGCGCAGCAGCTGGGTTTTTGGGCTCAGAAATGGGTGCCAAGTGAGCTGGTTTGGGGGCCCAAAGCAGAAGCCGGTTTGGCCGTTTGTGCGGGGGGCTGGGAGGGCATTGGGGGCTGCGGGGGAAAGCAGGGGGTGGGCAGGGTGCGTGGACCCTCCCCGGGGGGAGGGGCTCTGGTCCTGCTGGACCCTGAAGTGCGGGAGGCCGGCACGCACCAGGCCCAACTCAACGTCTGCGGTGGTCTCTGGGGGGAAGAGGTGGTCTCTGCTTTTCAGACCCCGCACGCCCTCTTCGAGTCCAGCTCTTGCTTGTCGACTGCTTCGAATAGTTATTAACTGATTAGTCGTACAAACTAATTGATATTTATACAATGTCCAACTATGATATTTAATCCTAATAGTCGAGTTTTGACGGCGATTGGTTTACGACCTTGTCAAAAGCCCAGGCTGTTGCAAATAGCTGGAGCTTGTAAGGAGAAGGAGCTGAAATCAACGGTGCAGAGCTGGAGCTTCAATTAGCCAGAACCGTCGCAAGCAGGAGCTGGAACGAGACGGGGTGTCCGCTGTCTGGGGCATGCCTTAGCCAGAGGCAAAATTACCAGCAGCTGTAACGAGCGGGAGCTGCGATTCGCTGCAGTGTCTGTTTGCCGGAGCATCCGTCGGCCAGACTGCACTCCCAGCACGGCTGAAGAGCAGCCAGGCGCAGGCAGGGCTGTCCCCGGCAAGGCGCTCCGAGCGGCAGGGAGGCGAGTTGTCCTTCTGCTAGCGGGGAGCCCGGCCTCTTCCCTCGGGGATTAAATCCACGCCACGCGTGGATCCGCTCTCTTTGCGTGGAGGGTCTCTCCCGGTCCCGTTCCCGAGGGCTGAAGCGAGGTCCCCCGGGGGGCAGGCGGCAGCACGAGGCGGCGGTGTCTCCCCGGTACCCGGCAAAGGGGAGCGAAACCGGCCGGCTGGAGCTCCCGGGGTGCACAGCCCGGCCCCGCACGGCAGAATCCTTCCCTGGGTTTTCACCGTTGGCTGGGTGTAACAAACAGGTTCATTTTGTGCCTCCTCTTTTCCCAGCGTCACCTTCTGCGTCACGTGAAGAAAATCCTGCGTGGTTGACGCCGCTTGCTGCTCAGGTGATGGCACGTGTGGGGCCGGGGGAGCCGGGAGAAACATTGGCGCGTTCAAGGTCGCTGCAGGTGCTCCCCGTTAAACCCAGGGAAAAGGCAAATTTGCTGCCGGTGCAGAAAAGCTGATGAACAATTGCCGTGAACAGAGTGTGCGTGCCTCGTTCCCGCATCGGTCCCTGGGTAGTTACGAGTGTTTTCCTTTCAGGGAAAAGAATGAGCTTTCATCTACGAAAAATTAAGAGCTGCCTGTGTCCTTCTTTAAGTTCAAGTGTTTCTCTTCTGTTTGTTCTTACTGATTTTATGGGCAGGTTGGAAATAGCCTTTTATTTTTATAGGCATAACTCAATTTGTAGTACTACGTGGTGTCAGGAGAGTGAATTTTGGAGCACCCAGGTATCACTAGAAACGGAATGAATGAGACACGATGGAAACTGATATTTAAACTTGATTTTTACTTGATATTTTTTTTTTCCTGAGAGTGTTGACGGCACGTTGTCCTGTGGCTCAATCCACGTTCTGTTCAGTGGAGTCTTCAGTCTAGGACTTTTAAGGAAAAAAGTTGGTCCTTCCGAAAAAGGGCTAGTCGTTCATAGGCTCGAGGCATAGACTTGGAGAGCCGCTTAAGTACGTGATCAGAATTAAAGCCAAATGTCGCTTCGTGTTGCTGCTGTTGGCCTTCACTTTCGTTAATTTCCCCGCTGCTCCGTCATGGTTGGGAGCTCTGAATCATCATTTTTTTCACTCCCTAACGCATTTTTCTCCCCAAGGAGAGGCTACGTTTAAAAGTTACTTAGTTTCCTCGCAAATGCATCGGTCAATAAAACGGAGTTATGATTATTAAAACCACACAAATGACACCGGTCTTACAGATCTGGACTATTTCTGAACACGTGTTCATCGCGTGCAGATGTCATCGGGATACGGATCACCTGCATTTCATGCTCTGACGAGACAATCTGCTGAGACAGGGACGAGCTCCAAAAGAAAAAAAAGGTACAACGTCAAGGTTTTGTTTTGTTGTTGGTTTTTGTGGGCTTTTTGTGTTTGTGTTATTTTTTGGTTTGTGTTTTTTTTTTTTTTTAAAAAGAGTGCGATGTTGACTGGTGGCAGCCTGCAGAGCTCTCTTGCTGCCTGACCTCTCCTTTTCTTCTCTGTCACTCCTCTTTCGTGGCTGTAATTTTCACTCGGGTAGTTTTAGAAGAGCGATTTAGTTCCTCGCCTGTGTAGATGTGCTGGTAATACCTGGAAGGTAAATGCTTGAACCGGTAGCGAATAACTTGGCTACAAGTAGAATTTCTGAAGGAAGAACAACAACAGCAGGAAGCAAGTAGCGAGTTACCCCAAATTTGTGTGTGTCAAACACATCAAAGTTTTATTGCCAAACATTGTTTGGCAATGTGTTCCAAATGGCTCGTTTTGGTAAACATAAATTTTCAGGAAGTTCAGGGTTGTGTGTGGAAAAACGTGCCCCTCTGTCTAGGTGTCCTGCTACGTAAATAGCATCAGTCAGTAGCACATCCAGCGGCAGGGCTGCTGTTCCCTGCTCTCGATATTGCCGTAGTAGTGTTGTGATATTTCGACCTAAGAGGCGGGTTTAGGAATGGAAGGAGAATGCCTGCGTTCTGCAAGGGCTACGAATGCCGACCCTTTTCTCTGCCTGCTGCTTTCCTGTGCGTGAGATGAAACTGTATTGTTTTTCTCCCTTGTTCCCGGTAGAAATATTTCTGAAGCTGTCGCTGCTGTGGGTTTGCAATGTGCGTTACTGCGTTTTTGTAGAGTTCTAGTTACGGATCGTTTCTGCCGCGGCAAAGTGTCAAGATACGGTTTTCAGTTTAAAGCTTCAGAAGCTGCATTCGCTGAAATCGGCGTAGGTGAAGCTGGTTGTTGTGGTTTAACCCGGCAGGCAGCTAAACACCACGCAGCTGCTCGCTTGCTCCCCCTGCCCCCAAAGTGGGGTGGGGGAGAGAATCGGAAAAAAAAGTGAAGTTCGTGGGGTGAAGTAAAGACAGTTTAATGGGACAGAACAGGAAGGGGAAACAATCGTAACGATAAAAGAATATACAAAATAAGCGGCGCACAATGCGATTGCTCACCGCCCGCCGACTGATGCCCAGCCGGTCCCCGAGCGGCAGTCGCCGCCGCCCGGCCAACTCCCCCAGCTTATGTACTGAGCGTGACGTCATATGGTACGGACTGTCCCTTTGGCCGGTTTGGGTCATCTGTCCTGGCTAAGGTCCCTCCCAGCTTCTCGCTGGCAGGGCATGAGAAGCTGAAAAGTCCCCGACTAGCGTAAGCGCTACTTAGCCACAACTAAAACATCAGCGCGTTATCCACGTTTTTCTCGTCCTAAATCTAAAACACAGCGCTATACCAGTTACCAGGAAGAGAATTAACTCTATCCCAGCCGAAACCAGGACGCTGGTCTTGCGCATGATCCCGCTGTGCTCGCAGGGGTGCTCAGTGGCTCCTCATCAAAACAGCGAGGTGTGTGTGGACGTCCGTAGGGTTGCGCTAGGGGTCTGGGGGCGTTATGTATTTTTGCTGTTGGAAGACGGAATAGAGCGTGTGCCTGTTAAATCTAACGATGGTCGAAGCTTGGGAGGGACCCTGAGCAGGTTTGGTGGCACAACTGCAGTTTTCAAAGATCTCGACCGTTTGGAGAAACGGCCTGGAAAAAAGGATTCCTCTTTTGCAGCGAGTTCGCGAGGACAGACGGGTTGCCGTACTCTTTAACAAAAATACTCAACTTGGGACGTATCGGGTGAGGAAATCGCGGCTCTACTTAGGCTTGAGAAAACGTACGTAGGTGTCTGTGCCTGTCACCTGCGCGTCTCTAGGCAAGTGAGTTCTAAAGCTGCCGATGAGCCAAAAGAAAAGGCACGGTTGTCTAAAACATGCAGAAGCTCTAGTGGCCTGTCTCAACAACTGCACCAAAGATGATGCAAAATACTTTCTCCTCCACTCAGTTGTAGTCTTCACAGAAAAGGAAGCTTTGTGCTAAACGTTTTTTTTTTGGTTTTTTTTTTTTTTTTCCTTTCCTCTCAGCAGAATGTCAACTGCCGTGAAAGTACGAGACGGATGGAAAGGATCCATAGTGGTCTGCAAGTACAAGGTATGCCTGTGATGTGTGTCTGCATTTTTCCTAAGGTGCTTGTAGTGTGGACTTTACAGTTAACACGAAGAATGTGGCAGCTCTCCTTCTATCTGATTTTTTTAACATGAAATATTTTAACACAAATACTAAAAATAAAGGTCTGTTCTGGAGCGTGGTACGCCTATTCAAGGCTTGCTTTCCTTCGTCTATTTTCTCTTCCTGAAAGCAGAGTCTTCTGTTTCTGTGCGCTTGCTATTAAAGGGTGCTGTGAAAATAATGTTGGACTAGAAGAGGAAAGGAACTGTTTGTAAGAGTTCGGACGTTCGGGAGAAACAGGCTTTGTTTTCACGATAAAAGCTTAATGCTTTTTCAGTCAGTCAGTGTTTAAAATACCTTACAGGAGCACTCGAAAACCTTACTGAGATACTGGCATCTGTGCTAAAAGCAATCAAGGTTAAAGAAGAGGCGTGGACAACACGGGACAAATCGGCGTCGCTTCGGTGTGTTTTCCAGGCTTTCCCGAGAAGCGGTAGCAGCCTCGTAACTAGCGACAGAGAGTCCTGATGTGTTTTCGGTGAGTTACTGATTCTCTAATGTCCTTTTTCCTAACCTGCAGCGCGTAATTTTGACTTCGGGTGGAAAGAGATTTTCCAGAATGGAAATCTTTTTCATTCAAAGGAGTTGCCTTTTACAAACTTCCCATCAGAATGGATCTTCAGAGATGACGTGCTTGGCAGTAGAAGTCATCCGCAAGGAGACTTTTCACTCTCTCTGGAAAAAAAAAAAGGAGTTAAGTCGATTTCCTTGCAAGGACCCAAGCGCAGCACATCTTCCAATAGTCGACGTACGGCTGATCTTTGGTTCTCGGGTGTAACGGTCGAGAGATCGTAAAGACGCGTTCCTCCGCACGCTTGGGTACAGCCAACAGCGTTAGCAAACCTGCCAGTCCTTTTTGGTAGCCTTATGTATTGCAGCACCGGGGATTTGATATTCCCCACCGCCTGCCCCCCCCCCCCCCCCAAAAAAGTAAAACCGTATGGGAGATCTCTTATCTCACTGATTTTTCTATCATAAATGAAATTTTAAAAAGAAAGTTAAAATTGTCTAATTTCCAAACTGACTTGCGTTGTTTAAACTGCAACTGCCAAATAGCTGTAGCGTATAATTTATTAGGTGTGCTTAAGCAGTTGGGTAGTTGCTCTAAGCGTTTAAAAAGAGAGGCAACTGAACGTTAGGGGCTTTTTTCCCGATCTTTTGGCAGAGTGCTCTGAAGCACTTTATTTCTGTCTCGCTTTCGACGGCGCGTTTCCCCGGCAGTTCGGTAGCATCGGTCTCGGCGCAGCTGGCCAGGCGTCCCTCCTAGTCATGTCACACACGCAAAACCCCTGGTCAAACGATAGCTGTGTAGCTTGGAGGTAGATAATTTAACGGTATGAATTCACAGCTACGCAATTTCAATGAACGCAAAAGGAAAATCAAATATTTTTATAGTACGAGTCTTCTCATTGTACGTATGTAAGCGTGCGCACGCCTTTTTAGCATAAAATGAATTGCTGAGATTTGTTCTTTCTTTTTCATTTTACTCTTCAAAGTTTTACGCTTCACTTTCAGCTTTATCGGCCAAGCGAGCGAGATGCGCAGCAGCAGCAGCAGCAGCGCAAGGGCTGGAGCTGCGGCGGTGGATCCGTGAGCGTAGATGCTGATTACGGCGCGCCCTTGTCCTGCAGCCTCACGGGGTTATCTCCCTGCAGCGGTGCTGTAAGGAAGGGACGAGGCGTTTTCCGACACCAGCGAGAGCGTTTACTTCTCTGCGAAGAACGTGTTCAGAATTGTGTCAATTAGTCTTCACGCTGATTTTAAGCGTTCGAATCGCTCGAGCTTTTAAAGGCGGCGTTGTATTTCGAGCTGACCCGTTTGCCTGGCACCCTCCTTTAGCTCGACTGCTACCCTCTCCCTTGCCCTGACCGAATTCCTCTGCTGCCTTCGGTGCTGTTTTTTTAACGTGCTGAAATATCCGTTGGGATTTTTGTTTTTCAGATGCCTCGCTGTGAGCGTCCCGTGGTGCTCAGGAGAGACCCCCGGCCCAGGTTTGCCTGCCGGTCGTTGGGCGTGCTGAGGGTGAGGGGCCGGCTGGCAGCCTGCGGGACGGGGGCTGGGGGGGGCTGCAAGCGTTTGGGGGGGCTGCCCCTCCTTTATCTTTCTAGCAGAGCCCCCCTTTTTGGCGGGGGTGCGTGCGTACATACGTAAACGGCATTATTAAAGTAACGAGCTGCCGGTTGGGGCCGTTTCCCTCGTTTTGTGTCTTTTTGGGGGGGTGAATAAAAAGGGGGGGTTGGGGGGCCTGGAGGGGTGATGATGTCATTTGGGGCACCCCAGCATCACCACGGGGGTGATGATGCCGTGGAGGAGCAGGTGAGTGGGGAATGGGGGGTCATGGGGGTCCGTGTCCCCCCCCCCCCCCCCAAGGGGGTCACAGCCCAAATTGCCTGAAAATTCATGGGGGGGGGGTTCAAAAATTTTTAAAAACTGTAAATATATCTGTGAGGCCTCGAAATAGAAAAAAATCTCTCCTTGTTACGTATATTGAAAAATAATATTAATTTATACGTACAAAAGGATTTCAAAATAAGGACCTATATCTGCCCTATTATATAAAGGATTTTAGAGTATAAAAAAATTCGAAAGATGTATATAGGGTTTTAAGATACAAAAATAACTCACGTCTGTATAAATTAAAAAATAAAGAACTTCCAAATGCAAAAAGGATGATACATTTTATACATGAAGGAATTTAAAATAGAAAAAGGTCTGAATAGATACCGCTATCTACACTTACTACGTGTTACATAGAGAGTCTACATAGACATTATATGTAATCTAAGAGATTATGTACAAGTGTAAATAGACATCTAAGTCTAAAACCTAAGTCTATAAAGATATAGGTGTAAATATATGTAAGTGTAAATAGAGAAGTCTATAAAGACATTTAAGTGTTCAAAATATGTAAGTCAACAGATCCATAGTCTGAGCAGGTATTATATATAAGAAGTGGGAAATAGGGGGGTATAAGTGAAACATAAATATATTCACTAAATATATATAGAGAGATATGTGTAAATACATTAAGTGTAAATGTCTCTGATAATAAGGTTTTTAAAATGCAAAGAAACCCTGTTTACAGAAAGGATTTTAAAATTCGACACACACACACACACACACACACACACACACCCCCCACACACACCACCCCCCCCCCCCACCACCCCCCCCCCCCACACACACACACCACCCCCCCCACACACACCCCCCCCACACACACACCCCGCCCCAAATCCCCTCTCTATTGAAGATATAAAAGTGCTTTCAAAAGCTGCCTCTTCCCTGTTCTCCTTTTCCGCCTGTTCCCATCCTGATTGGGGGCCAGTTCCCCCAACAGGGACTTTCCCCTGCAGGGCTGCGCACGCAGAGCGGGACCTGCCGCCATGGCCTAAAAATACCACAAAACCCCTAATTCGGGGCCTGCAAGGGGTGGGGAAAAAAAAGCCCGCAATTTTGGGGGAAAAATACCCAACTTGGAGCTCCCGGGAAAGCCAAATCCGCCTGGATTTGGGCAGCCGGAAAGCAAAAAAAACCCCATTTTCACGCACAAAACAAAAAAGCAAAAACCACCAATTTTTGTTGTGAAAAAGCGTTGAAAAACCTCCAAATGGTGGAATGTTTTGGAAAAGGAAAAAACCCCAATTTTGATATTATGGAAAAGCAAAAAACCCCCCGATTTGGGGAAGATTTGGGGTGAAACACCAGCCACTTGAGGGGCATCGCTCGTGGTTATCCAGCGAGGGTCAGTCATCGGGAACGGATTATCTGTTGCGGGTCATCCCAGGTGAGTTTTCTGCTGTGGGTGGTCCCGGGTGGACCCCCTGGCGTAGGTCACCCCCACGCATGTCCCCCCCCGCCCCTCCCGGTGTCCGCCCCGCCTTTCCCGTGCGAGGTTTTCCCCGTGACGCGCCCCCCGTATCCCCTGCCCTCCTACCTCGTGCCCGCACTGCCCTCCTCTCTCCTCTCCCTCCTCCCACCCCCCGTGTTCCGCACTGCCTCCCCGTAACCCCTCTGCCCCGGACCCCTGGGGTGCTGCCTGCCCCGCCAACCTGCCCGTTGCCCCCCGCCCAAACTCTGGCACCCCCCTCCCGCTCCCCCGCACCCCACTCCCACCCCGCTCTCCCTCCTCCTGCGTTTTGGGTTTGTGCTGCAAACGGCGTCGGTGACGCGGGGCTGCGTGAGTTCCCGCTGCGCAGCGCTTGCACGGCGCCGGGGGCTGTGCTGCTCCTCGCCCCGCCCTGCCGGCGAGCGGGCTGGGGGTGCGCGAGGGCCTGGGAGGGGGCACCGCTGGGAGAGCTGACCCCGGCGGACCCAGGGGATGTTCCAGACCCTGTGACGTCAGGAAATAAAACTCGGGGGGCGGTTGGCGGGGGGGCCGCTGCTGGGCTGCGGCTGGCTGGGCATCGGGCGGTTGGCGGTGAGCCGTTGTTTTCATTTGTACCGCTTGTCTGTCTGGGGTTTTTCGCTCTGTTGTTTGGGGGTTTTTTCCCCCCTTTTCCTTACAAGTGGAGTTTTTTCACTTTTGCCCTTCCAATTCTCTCCCCCCTCCCACTGAGGGGGGAGCGAGTGAGCGGTTGCGTGGTGCTGAGTTGCCAGCTGGGATTAAACCACGGCACAAGGTGAGTTGCAAGCCCTGCTGGCTAAACGCTTTAGGCTCTCCGTGTTATTCCTGCCATCTTGCCATCCTTGTTCTTTCCTGCTGCTTTCAAGTGCCTTGTGCTCCAGCAGCAGGCTGGGAAGGAGGGTTGTGGCAGGAGCTGCAGCACCCTGTGACTCCTTCTCAGGCTGCTAGCTTCGCCCTTTGTATGGGCTGCCGAGGTCGTCGGCTCCGCAGGGGCCACAGGCAGCCCGCAGAGCTTGACGCCAAGCCGTTCCTTTCCCCTCTGCGCAGCAGCGGTTCTGCCGCTGCTACAGGCAGCCGCTTGCTCGAGGGCGAGGGGCTGGGATGACGACAGGCTGCTGCACGCTTCAGTCGAACTGAGACGCCGTTCTCTGAGGAGCCGGTGCAAGGAGAGCTCAGGTCCGTTCTGTACTGCCGATGGCTCTTCACAAGGGAAGCGTGCTCTGGTTTTAGCAGAAAAAGGTGTCGGTCACAGGCAGCCGCCTATCACTGCGCACAGCTCAGCTATTTGGCAGGGGTCTTGCTTGTTCAAGTAGAGGCGTATTCCTCGCCTTGCAGTCTCGATGGCAAAACAATCGGGGGTTCAAGCTACAAAAGCACAGAGCAAGGATGGAACCTGCCGGGCTCTACGGTCAACTGCTGAGGACGCCTAATACACCAGCAGGCCTCTTGGCTTTCCCTGCCTCATTTCTAATTCCTTTGCACGCTGGAGGGCAGGGTGGTAAGTGACGTCGTGCAGTGTCTCTCCTCCAAGTGGCAAGCCCTGCGCGTGTGCAGGATGAGGAGAGCAGAGTGCTGATAGCACAGAGGCGAGGAAAGCTGCAAACACCGCAACACAGCCCCAGGACCACCAGCGTATCGCTCGTTGTTTGCAGGTCAGCCACTGGCACCGGGTCTGCTCAGAAGCGCGGTTTCCTGATGGACATAGCTGCCCCTCCCCTGCTCTCAGGGTGTCACCCGTGTGGCATCGTACAGAGGCGATGAAGATTAGTGCCCGGGCCGCGAGTGGGAAAAGGGCAGGGAAATCTAAGCCCAGTACCGCCAGTAAGCAGTTACCGTCTTTCGATGGTACGAACCGGGCGGAGACAAGGGGAAAGGGCCGGTGTGGCGACGGTGGCACCCGGCGGGCGGAATTGGGTACTGCAGCTCTTGAGCCGCGCATGCGCAGTGGCGCGCTCCCCTTTGCTCGCTGCTGCCACCGAGCGACCAGAATTCGGTACTGCAGCTCTTGAGCCGCGCATGCGCGGTGGCGCGCTTTTCTTTGCTCGCTGCTGCCACCAAGCGACCAAAGCCGGGTACTGCAGCTCTTGAGCCGCGCATGCGCGGTGGCGCGCTCTCCTTTTCTCGCTGCTGCCACCGAGCGACCAAAGCCGGGTACTGCAGCTCTTGAGCCGCGCATGCGCGGTGGCGCGCCTTTCTTTGCTCGCTGCTGCCACCGAGCGACCAGAATTCGGTACTGCAGCTCTTGAGCCGCGCATGCGCGGTGGCGCGCTCTCCTTTGCTCGCTGCTGCCACCGAGCGACCAGAATTCGGTACTGCAGCTCTTGAGCCGCGCATGCGCGGTAGCGCGCCTTTCTTTGCTCGCTGCTGCCACCGAGCGACCAGAATTCGGTACTGCAGCTCTTGAGCCGCGCATGCGCAGTGGCGCGCCTTTCTTTGCTCGCCGCTGCCACCGAGCGACCAGAATTGGGTACTGCAGCTCTTGAGCCGCGCATGCGCAGTAGCGCGCTCTCCTTTGCTCGCTGCTGCCACCGAGCGACCAAAATTCGGTACTGCAGCTCTTGAGCCGCGCATGCGCGGTGGCGCCCCCTTTCTCCGCGCTGCCGTCCGCCGGTAACGGCAATGCCGTACTGTGGTGCCTGCGGGGTGATGCCGCCGCGTTCGTTGGTTCGTTCCGGTAAGGAAACGCCGCTGCCGCCCCACGTGCGCGGTGCCGGCGGGCGCTGGGCCTGCAAAGCGCGGACCTGCAGCGCCGGTGCCGCCCCCGTGCACGCGCCGCCCGGCGGCTGCTCGCTGCTGCCGCCCCGTGGCCGAATCGCGGTACTGCAGCGCCGGCACCGCTCAGGTGCGCAGCAGCGCCGCCGCCGCCGCCGCCTTCGCTGCTGCCGCCCCGAAGCCGAAGCGTGGTCCTGCAGCCCGGCGTTCGCGCGCCGGCTCTGGCCCCTCCATGCGCCGTCCCCATCCCGGTGCCTCCCTCATCCCGGTGCATTCGTCATCCCGGGCGGCAATGGTTAGGGTGCCCCCCCCCCCGCATGCCAGCACCCCCAAGAGTATCGGCGTGTCCCGGTGCTGTCCCCATCCCTGGGGCAGCTCCCCGTCCCCTGTCCCTGCGGCTGGTCGTTGGGCTCTGTGTTCCCCCAATAAACCACGGGGACGGAGGGGACCCCTGGGGACAGGGGGTGGGGACCCCCAGAGAGTAGGCTGTGCTGCCGTCGCTCCTCGGTGCTGGCCCTGCTTGTCCCCTGTCCCCCCAGCGGTGACGAACTCCGGGCCACTGGCGGGGACCCTCACTGTCACCTTCCCCCCATGCCGGTTGCCACCAGCGACAGGGACAGCGACGCACCCCCGGGGGTGTTTGGGGTCCCCAGGGTGGGAGCGGAGCTGCAGGATGCCGGGTCCCCCCTGCCCGAGCCCTGCAGACCCACCCAGGTGGAGCGCAGGCAACCCCGGCCCTGTCCCCAGCCCTGTCTCCGCGTGGCCGTGGGTCGGTGCTGCCATTGCGTGGCCAGCGGCTGGGAGGACACAGCTCCCGCCGGCTGGGGCCAGAGGAGCCCGGCAGCCTGGGGACCCCCGGGAAGGGCTGGCTGTCATGGGGACTCGGCGCCCAGGGCCCAGGGCACCCCAGAGACCCTACAACAGGGTGCAGCATGAACTATTTTATTACCTGTGCAGTATCCATGAGTGAGTCCCCATCGTTCCCATCCTGGTCCCCCAGTGGGTCGGGGTCCCAGCTGCCCCTGGGGGTGGCTGCAGGTGTCGGGGGTGGGATCCCTTCTCCCCGCGGTGCCCCCCACCTCCCCAGGGTCATCCCTCCCAATCTCAACTCCCCACATGGTGTCCTCAATCTCCCGAGAAACACCTCTGTCCCCCAATGTCCCCCTACCTACCCCACTCCCAGGGTCCCTCCCGGACCCCAGGATTCCCCCCCTGCCCCATCCTGAGGCCACCCCCCCCCCATCCCCATGGTCATGAGACACACACACGCACACCCCCTCCAGCACTGGGGAGACACTGGGAAGAGCCGGCACTGCCATCTCGGGGACCTGCTAGCCCTCATCCTCCCTAAAGTCTTGCACCATGCTCTGCTCCTTGGGGGGAGTGCCCACAGTCAGGGGGGTGGGGGCTCCCCTCCTCCCCAGGGAACCCCCCCAACCTGTCCAGGGCACCCTCTGCCACCTCCCCAGGGTCCAATCACCGTAACAGGGTCTGACCCTGGGATCCCGCTGGTTAACGTCAGGTGCAAGAGAAGGTTCCTCATTACTCCTTGATTAGTTCTTAGGTGCCAGCTCGAGCTGGGTGCCTCCAGAGAGGGACCCCTACCCCGGATCACCCTCCTTGCACACCTGCACCCGTTGCAGGAGGGTCCACGCACACCATGGGAGCCATGTGGGAACCAGAGGCGGCCTCGAGGCTGCTCAGCAGCAGTCAAAACACCCCAGTGGTTTCAGGCACCGGCTGTTTTGCTCCCGAACCCAAGGGTACTGCCGAGAAAAATAACCACCACTGTCACACGAGGGTCCTGCACATTCCCCACCATCGCACAAGGGTCCCCGTGGACCTGCCCGCCATTGCACGAGGGTCCCCTGCACACCAACCAATTGCATAAGGGTCTTCCTGCACTGCCCCCCCCATTGCATGGGTGTCTCCACACACCGACCCCCCGCTGCGCAAAGGTCCCTGCACAATCCCCACCGTTGCAGGGGGGTCCGTGCGCAGGTACCCGCCGTGCACAAGGCGCCGTGCGCATGCGCACTTCCGGGGCGGGGACTACAACTCCCGGCGTGCCCCCCGCGGGCGGCCCGGAGGAGCCGCGCGCTGATTGGCTGCGGAGGATATTTCAACGGGGCGCGCGGCGGGCTCTGCACCCAGGCGGCGGCGGCGGCGGCGGCGGCGGCGGCGGCGGCGGCGGCGGCGGCGGCGGCGGCGGCAGTGGCAGTAGTCTGAGGTGCCGCGGGCACGGCGGGCTGGCGGGAGGCTGGGGACCCCCCGGGGGACTGAGGAGGGGGGCTGTGCGTCTCGGGGGGACCGGGGAGGGGGGCCGGGGGGGGCTGTGCGTCCCGGAGGGGGCCGGGGAGGGGGCCCGGGGGGGCTGTGCGTCCCGGAGGGGGCCGGGGAGGGGGCCGGGGGGGGCTGTGCGTCCCGGAGGGGGCCGGGGGGGGCTGTGCGTCCCGGAGGGGGGCCGGGGCGGGGCTGTACGTCCCGGAGGGGGCCGGGGAGGGGGCCCGGGGGGGGGGCTGTGCGTCCCGGAGGGGGCCCGGGGGGGGGCTGTGCGTCCCGGAGGGGGCCGGGGAGGGGGGCCGGGGGGGGGCTGTGCGTCCCGGAGGGGGCCGGGGGGGGGGGGCTGTGCGTCCCGGGGGGGCCGGGGAGGGGGGCCGGGGGGGGCTGTGCGTCCCGGAGGGGGCCGGGGAGGGGGGACTGTTCGTCCTAGGGGGGCTGGGGAGTGGGGCTGGGGGCGGGGGCTGCAGTCCCCCAAGGAGCTGGGGAGTGGGGCTGTGGGTCCTGGCGGGGCTTGAGAGTGGGGCTTGGGGCTCCCACGGGGCTGGAAAATGGTGTGGTCGGGTGCTGTGAGCACCGGGGGTCCTGGGGCTGGGAGGCGCTTGCAAACACCGGGGAGGGGCTGCGAGCATGGGGGGGCACAAGGGTTGCACCAGGGTCGGTGCACGATCACCTCCATTGTACGGGTGTCGATGTACAGCCAGCCGGGCTGCACGAGGCGCCGTGCGCATGCGCGGTCCCGGGGCGGGGACTACAACTCCCGGCGTGCCCCGCGCGGGCGGTCCGGTGGAGCCGCGCGCTGATTGGCTGCGGAGGGTATTTCAACGGGGCGCGCGGCGGGCTCTGCACCCAGGCGGCGGCGCAGCGTGAGTGTGAGGGTCCGCGGGCCCGGGGAGCCGAGGAGTGGGGCTGTGGCGGGGGGGGGGGCGGTCCTGCAGGCTCCGGGGACGGGGGCTGGGGGGGCTCCAGGCGGGGGAGGGGCTGTGAGCATCTGGGGAGTGGGGCTGGGGGGCGGGGCTGTGTGCCCTAGGGGGGCCGCGCAGTGGGGCCGGGGCGGGGTGGGCGCTGTGTGCAAACAGACCCTCCCTGCGAGTCCCCACTGTCGCCCCGTGGGGCCGGGCACCCCCCAGCCCTCCCTGCAGGCAGACGGGCAGCCTGTAGGCAATGGAGGCCGCCCGCCCCAGCGAGGTGCTCGAGCCTGGGGGCTTCACGGGCCGAGTCGAGGGGGAGGAGCTGCTGGAGAGAGGGCTTAGAAACGGCCTTCTGCCCCCGAAACTGCTGGAGCATTTGAAGGGGAGGGACAGGTCCACCCCAGGGCCCCAAGGGGAAGCCCTCGGAGCAGGGACTTGGGGTCGTTCCAGGAGCAAAAGCTGGTCCCAGCCAGCTCGCCTCTGCTCCCCCGGCACCGGGATCGGACCTTTCAGCCCCGTTTCTGCCAGAAGCATCACACAAGCGCTTGCCCTCCCCGGGGGCATCTTTGGGCCTTGAGAACAGGCGCAGCAGCTGGGTTTTTGGGCTCAGAAATGGGTGCCAAGTGAGCTGGTTTGGGGGCCCAAAGCAGAAGCCGGTTTGGCCGTTTGTGCGGGGGGCTGGGAGGGCATTGGGGGCTGCGGGGGAAAGCAGGGGGTGGGCAGGGTGCGTGGACCCTCCCCGGGGGGAGGGGCTCTGGTCCTGCTGGACCCTGAAGTGCGGGAGGCCGGCACGCACCAGGCCCAACTCAACGTCTGCGGTGGTCTCTGGGGGGAAGAGGTGGTCTCTGCTTTTCAGACCCCGCACGCCCTCTTCGAGTCCAGCTCTTGCTTGTCGACTGCTTCGAATAGTTATTAACTGATTAGTCGTACAAACTAATTGATATTTATACAATGTCCAACTATGATATTTAATCCTAATAGTCGAGTTTTGACGGCGATTGGTTTACGACCTTGTCAAAAGCCCAGGCTGTTGCAAATAGCTGGAGCTTGTAAGGAGAAGGAGCTGAAATCAACGGTGCAGAGCTGGAGCTTCAATTAGCCAGAACCGTCGCAAGCAGGAGCTGGAACGAGACGGGGTGTCCGCTGTCTGGGGCATGCCTTAGCCAGAGGCAAAATTACCAGCAGCTGTAACGAGCGGGAGCTGCGATTCGCTGCAGTGTCTGTTTGCCGGAGCATCCGTCGGCCAGACTGCACTCCCAGCACGGCTGAAGAGCAGCCAGGCGCAGGCAGGGCTGTCCCCGGCAAGGCGCTCCGAGCGGCAGGGAGGCGAGTTGTCCTTCTGCTAGCGGGGAGCCCGGCCTCTTCCCTCGGGGATTAAATCCACGCCACGCGTGGATCCGCTCTCTTTGCGTGGAGGGTCTCTCCCGGTCCCGTTCCCGAGGGCTGAAGCGAGGTCCCCCGGGGGGCAGGCGGCAGCACGAGGCGGCGGTGTCTCCCCGGTACCCGGCAAAGGGGAGCGAAACCGGCCGGCTGGAGCTCCCGGGGTGCACAGCCCGGCCCCGCACGGCAGAATCCTTCCCTGGGTTTTCACCGTTGGCTGGGTGTAACAAACAGGTTCATTTTGTGCCTCCTCTTTTCCCAGCGTCACCTTCTGCGTCACGTGAAGAAAATCCTGCGTGGTTGACGCCGCTTGCTGCTCAGGTGATGGCACGTGTGGGGCCGGGGGAGCCGGGAGAAACATTGGCGCGTTCAAGGTCGCTGCAGGTGCTCCCCGTTAAACCCAGGGAAAAGGCAAATTTGCTGCCGGTGCAGAAAAGCTGATGAACAATTGCCGTGAACAGAGTGTGCGTGCCTCGTTCCCGCATCGGTCCCTGGGTAGTTACGAGTGTTTTCCTTTCAGGGAAAAGAATGAGCTTTCATCTACGAAAAATTAAGAGCTGCCTGTGTCCTTCTTTAAGTTCAAGTGTTTCTCTTCTGTTTGTTCTTACTGATTTTATGGGCAGGTTGGAAATAGCCTTTTATTTTTATAGGCATAACTCAATTTGTAGTACTACGTGGTGTCAGGAGAGTGAATTTTGGAGCACCCAGGTATCACTAGAAACGGAATGAATGAGACACGATGGAAACTGATATTTAAACTTGATTTTTACTTGATATTTTTTTTTTCCTGAGAGTGTTGACGGCACGTTGTCCTGTGGCTCAATCCACGTTCTGTTCAGTGGAGTCTTCAGTCTAGGACTTTTAAGGAAAAAAGTTGGTCCTTCCGAAAAAGGGCTAGTCGTTCATAGGCTCGAGGCATAGACTTGGAGAGCCGCTTAAGTACGTGATCAGAATTAAAGCCAAATGTCGCTTCGTGTTGCTGCTGTTGGCCTTCACTTTCGTTAATTTCCCCGCTGCTCCGTCATGGTTGGGAGCTCTGAATCATCATTTTTTTCACTCCCTAACGCATTTTTCTCCCCAAGGAGAGGCTACGTTTAAAAGTTACTTAGTTTCCTCGCAAATGCATCGGTCAATAAAACGGAGTTATGATTATTAAAACCACACAAATGACACCGGTCTTACAGATCTGGACTATTTCTGAACACGTGTTCATCGCGTGCAGATGTCATCGGGATACGGATCACCTGCATTTCATGCTCTGACGAGACAATCTGCTGAGACAGGGACGAGCTCCAAAAGAAAAAAAAGGTACAACGTCAAGGTTTTGTTTTGTTGTTGGTTTTTGTGGGCTTTTTGTGTTTGTGTTATTTTTTGGTTTGTGTTTTTTTTTTTTTTTAAAAAGAGTGCGATGTTGACTGGTGGCAGCCTGCAGAGCTCTCTTGCTGCCTGACCTCTCCTTTTCTTCTCTGTCACTCCTCTTTCGTGGCTGTAATTTTCACTCGGGTAGTTTTAGAAGAGCGATTTAGTTCCTCGCCTGTGTAGATGTGCTGGTAATACCTGGAAGGTAAATGCTTGAACCGGTAGCGAATAACTTGGCTACAAGTAGAATTTCTGAAGGAAGAACAACAACAGCAGGAAGCAAGTAGCGAGTTACCCCAAATTTGTGTGTGTCAAACACATCAAAGTTTTATTGCCAAACATTGTTTGGCAATGTGTTCCAAATGGCTCGTTTTGGTAAACATAAATTTTCAGGAAGTTCAGGGTTGTGTGTGGAAAAACGTGCCCCTCTGTCTAGGTGTCCTGCTACGTAAATAGCATCAGTCAGTAGCACATCCAGCGGCAGGGCTGCTGTTCCCTGCTCTCGATATTGCCGTAGTAGTGTTGTGATATTTCGACCTAAGAGGCGGGTTTAGGAATGGAAGGAGAATGCCTGCGTTCTGCAAGGGCTACGAATGCCGACCCTTTTCTCTGCCTGCTGCTTTCCTGTGCGTGAGATGAAACTGTATTGTTTTTCTCCCTTGTTCCCGGTAGAAATATTTCTGAAGCTGTCGCTGCTGTGGGTTTGCAATGTGCGTTACTGCGTTTTTGTAGAGTTCTAGTTACGGATCGTTTCTGCCGCGGCAAAGTGTCAAGATACGGTTTTCAGTTTAAAGCTTCAGAAGCTGCATTCGCTGAAATCGGCGTAGGTGAAGCTGGTTGTTGTGGTTTAACCCGGCAGGCAGCTAAACACCACGCAGCTGCTCGCTTGCTCCCCCTGCCCCCAAAGTGGGGTGGGGGAGAGAATCGGAAAAAAAAGTGAAGTTCGTGGGGTGAAGTAAAGACAGTTTAATGGGACAGAACAGGAAGGGGAAACAATCGTAACGATAAAAGAATATACAAAATAAGCGGCGCACAATGCGATTGCTCACCGCCCGCCGACTGATGCCCAGCCGGTCCCCGAGCGGCAGTCGCCGCCGCCCGGCCAACTCCCCCAGCTTATGTACTGAGCGCGACGTCATATGGTACGGACTGTCCCTTTGGCCGGTTTGGGTCATCTGTCCTGGCTAAGGTCCCTCCCAGCTTCTCGCTGGCAGGGCATGAGAAGCTGAAAAGTCCCCGACTAGCGTAAGCGCTACTTAGCCACAACTAAAACATCAGCGCGTTATCCACGTTTTTCTCGTCCTAAATCTAAAACACAGCGCTATACCAGTTACCAGGAAGAGAATTAACTCTATCCCAGCCGAAACCAGGACGCTGGTCTTGCGCATGATCCCGCTGTGCTCGCAGGGGTGCTCAGTGGCTCCTCATCAAAACAGCGAGGTGTGTGTGGACGTCCGTAGGGTTGCGCTAGGGGTCTGGGGGCGTTATGTATTTTTGCTGTTGGAAGACGGAATAGAGCGTGTGCCTGTTAAATCTAACGATGGTCGAAGCTTGGGAGGGACCCTGAGCAGGTTTGGTGGCACAACTGCAGTTTTCAAAGATCTCGACCGTTTGGAGAAACGGCCTGGAAAAAAGGATTCCTCTTTTGCAGCGAGTTCGCGAGGACAGACGGGTTGCCGTACTCTTTAACAAAAATACTCAACTTGGGACGTATCGGGTGAGGAAATCGCGGCTCTACTTAGGCTTGAGAAAACGTACGTAGGTGTCTGTGCCTGTCACCTGCGCGTCTCTAGGCAAGTGAGTTCTAGCGAAACTAAAGCTGCCGATGAGCCAAAAGAAAAGGCACGGTTGTCTAAAACATGCAGAAGCTCTAGTGGCCTGTCTCAACAACTGCACCAAAGATGATGCAAAATACTTTCTCCTCCACTCAGTTGTAGTCTTCACAGAAAAGGAAGCTTTGTGCTAAACGTGTTTGTTTTTTTTTTTTTTTTTTCCTTTCCTCTCAGCAGAATGTCAACTGCCGTGAAAGTACGAGACGGATGGAAAGGATCCATAGTGGTCTGCAAGTACAAGGTATGCCTGTGATGTGTGTCTGCATTTTTCCTAAGGTGCTTGTAGTGTGGACTTTACAGTTAACACGAAGAATGTGGCAGCTCTCCTTCTATCTGATTTTTTTAACATGAAATATTTTAACACAAATACTAAAAATAAAGGTCTGTTCTGGAGCGTGGTACGCCTATTCAAGGCTTGCTTTCCTTCGTCTATTTTCTCTTCCTGAAAGCAGAGTCTTCTGTTTCTGTGCGCTTGCTGTGAAAGGGTGCTGTGAAAATAATGTTGGACTAGAAGAGGAAAGGAACCGTTTGTAAGAGTTCGGACGTTCGGGAGAAACAGGCTTTGTTTTCACGATAAAAGCTTTATGCTTTTTCAGTCAGTCAGTGTTTAAAATACCTTACAGGAGCACTCGAAAACCTTACTGAGATACTGGCATCTGTGCTAAAAGCAATCAAGGTCAAAGAAGAGGCGTGGACAACACGGGACAAATCGGCGTCGCTTCGGTGTGTTTTCCAGGCTTTCCCGAGAAGCGGTAGCAGCCTCGTAACTAGCGACAGAGAGTCCTGATGTGTTTTCGGTGAGTTACTGATTCTCTAATGTCCTTTTTCCTAACCTGCAGCGCGTAATTTTGACTTCGGGTGGAAAGAGATTTTCCAGAATGGAAATCTTTTTCATTCAAAGGAGTTGCCTTTTACAAACTTCCCATCAGAATGGATCTTCAGAGATGACGTGCTTGGCAGTAGAAGTCATCCGCAAGGAGACTTTTCACTCTCTCTGGAAAAAAAAAAAGGAGTTAAGTCGATTTCCTTGCAAGGACCCAAGCGCAGCACATCTTCCAATAGTCGACGTATGGCTGATCTTTGGTTCTCGGGTGTAACGGTCGAGAGATCGTAAAGACGCGTTCCTCCGCACGCTTGGGTACAGCCAACAGCGTTAGCAAACCTGCCAGTCCTTTTTGGTAGCCTGATGTATTGCAGCACCGGGGATTTGATATTCCCCACCGCCTGCCCCGCCCCCCCCCCCAAAAAAAGTAAAACCGTATGGGAGATCTCTTATCTCACTGATTTTTCTATCATAAATGAAATTTTAAAAAGAAAGTTAAAATTGTCTAATTTCCAAACTGACTTGCGTTGTTTAAACTGCAACTGCCAAATAGCTGTAGTGTATAATTTATTAGGTGTGCTTAAGCAGTTGGGTAGTTGCTCTAAACGTTTAAAAAGAGAGGCAACTGAACGTTAGGGGCTTTTTTCCTGATCTTTTGGCAGAGTGCTCTGAAGCACTTTATTTCTGTCTCGCTTTCGACGGCGCGTTTCCCCGGCAGTTCGGTAGCATCGGTCTCGGCGCAGCTGGCCAGGCGTCCCTCCTAGTCATGTCACACACGCAAAACCCCTGGTCAAACGATAGCTGTGTAGCTTGGAGGTAGATAATTTAACGGTATGAATTCACAGCTACGCAATTTCAATGAATGCAAAAGGAAAATCAAATATTTTTATAGTACGAGTCTTCTCATTGTACGTATGTAAGCGTGCGCACGCCTTTTTAGCATAAAATGAATTGCTGAGATTTGTTCTTTCTTTTTCATTTTACTCTTCAAAGTTTTACGCTTCACTTTCAGCTTTATCGGCCAAGCGAGCGAGATGCGCAGCAGCAGCAGCGCAAGGGCTGGAGCTGCGGCGGTGGGTCTGTGAGCGTAGATGCTGATTACGGCGCGCCCTTGTCCTGCAGCCTCACGGGGTTATCTCCCGGCAGCGGTGCTGTAAGGAAGGGACGAGGCGTTTTCCGACACCAGCGAGAGCGTTTACTTCTCTGCGAAGAACGTGTTCAGAATCGTGTCAATTAGTCTTCACGCTGATTTTAAGCGTTCGAATCGCTCGAGCTTTTAAAGGCGGCGTTGTATTTCGAGCTGACCCGTTTGCCTGGCACCCTCCTTTAGCTCGACTGCTACCCTCTCCCTTGTCCTGACCGAATTCCTCTGCTGCCTTCGGTGCTGCTTTTTTAACGTGCTGAAATATCCGTTGGGATTTTTGTTTTTCAGATGCCTCGCTGTGAGCGTCCCGTGGTGCTCAGGAGAGACCCCCGGCCCAGGTTTGCCTGCCGGTCGTTGGGCGTGCTGAGGGTGAGGGGCCGGCTGGCAGCCTGCGGGACGGGGGCTGGGGGGGGCTGCAAGCGTTTGGGGGGGCCGCCCCTCCTTTATCTTTCTAGCAGAGCCCCCCTTTTTGGCGGGGGTGCGTGCGTACATACGTAAACGGCATTATTAAAGTAACGAGCTGCCGGTTGGGGCCGTTTCCCTCGTTTTGTGTCTTTTTGGGGGGGTGAATAAAAGGGGGGTTGGGGGGCCTGGAGGGGTGATGATGTCATTTGGGGCACCCCAGCATCACCACGGGGGTGATGATGCCGTGGAGGAGCAGGTGAGTGGGGAATGGGGGGTCATGGGGGTCCGTGTCCCCCCCTCCCCCTCCCCCAAAGGGGGTCACAGCCCAAATTGCCTGAAAATTCATGGGGGGGGTTTCAAAAATTTTTAAAAACTGTAAATATATCTGTGAGGCCTCGAAATAGAAAAAAATCTCTCCTTGTTACGTATATTGAAAAATAATATTAATTTATACGTACAAAAGGATTTCAAAATAAGGACCTATATCTGCCCTATTTTATATATATATATATAAAGGATTTTAGAGTATAAAAAAATTCGAAAGATGTATATAGGGTTTTAAAATACAAAAATAACTCACATCTGTATAAATTAAAAAATAAAGAACTTCCAAATGCAAAAAGGATGATACATTTTATACATGAAGGAATTTAAAATAGAAAAAGGTCTGAATAGATACCGCTATCTACACTTACTACGTGTTACATAGAGAGTCTACATAGACATTATATGTAATCTAAGAGATTATGTACAAGTGTAAATAGACATCTAAGTCTAAAACCTAAGTCTATAAAGATATAGGTGTAAATATATGTAAGTGTAAATAGAGAAGTCTATAAAGACATTTAAGTGTTCAAAATATGTAAGTCAACAGATCCATAGTCTGAGCAGGTATTATATATAAGAAGTGGGAAATAGGGGGGTATAAGTGAAACATAAATATATTCACTAAATATATAGAGAGAGATATGTGTAAATACATTAAGTGTAAATGTCTCTGATAATAAGGTTTTTAAAATGCAAAGAAACCCTGTTTACAGAAAGGATTTTAAAATTCGACACACACACACACACACACACCCCGCCCCGAAACACCTCTCTATTGAAGATATAAAAGCGCTTTCAAAAGCTGCCTCTTCCCTGTTCTCCTTTTCCGCCTGTTCCCATCCTGATTGGGGGCCAGTTCCCCCAACAGGGACTTTCCCCTGCAGGGCTGCGCACGCAGAGCGGGACCTGCCGCCATGGCCTAAAAATACCACAAAACCCCTAATTCGGGGCCTGCAAGGGGTGGGGAAAAAAAAGCCCGCAATTTTGGGGGAAAAATACCCAACTTGGAGCTCCCGGGAAAGCCAAATCCGCCTGGATTTGGGCAGCCGGAAAGCAAAAAAAAAAACCCATTTTCACGCACAAAACGAAAAAGCAAAAACCACCAATTTTTGTTGTGAAAAAGCGTTGAAAAACCTCCAAATGGTGGAATGTTTTGGAAAAGGAAAAAACCCCAATTTTGATATTATGGAAAAGCAAAACACCCCCCTGATTTGGGGAAGATTTGGGGTGAAACACCAGCCACTTGAGGGGCATTGCTCGTGGTTATCCAGCGAGGGTCAGTCATCGGGAACGGATTATCTGTTGCGGGTCATCCCAGGCGAGTTTTCTGCTGTGGGTGGTCCCGGGTGGACCCCCTGGCGTAGGTCACCCCCACGCATGTGCCCCCCCGCCCCTCCCGGTGTCCGCCCCGCCTTTCCCGTGCGAGGTTTTTCCCCCCGTGCGAGGTTTTCCCCGTGACGCGCCCCCCGTATCCCCTGCCCTCCTACCTCGTGCCCGCACTGCCCTCCTCTCTCCTCTCCCTCCTCCCACCCCCCGTGTTCCGCACTGCCTCCCCGTAACCCCTCTGCCCCGGACCCCTGGGGTGCTGCCTGCCCCGCCAACCTGCCCGTTGCCCCCCGCCCAAACTCTGGCACCCCCCTCCCGCTCCCCCGCACCCCACTCCCACCCCGCTCTCCCTCCTCCTGCGTTTTGGGTTTGTGCTGCAAACGGCGTCGGTGACGCGGGGCTGCGTGAGTTCCCGCTGCGCAGCGCTTGCACGGCGCCGGGGGCTGTGCTGCTCCTCGCCCCGCCCTGCCGGCGAGCGGGCTGGGGGTGCGCGAGGGCCTGGGAGGGGGCACCGCTGGGAGAGCTGACCCCGGCGGACCCAGGGGATGTTCCAGACCCTGTGACGTCAGGAAATAAAACTCGGGGGGCGGTTGGCGGGGGGGCCGCTGCTGGGCTGCGGCTGGCTGGGCATCGGGCGGTTGGCGGTGAGCCGTTGTTTTCATTTGTACCGCTTGTCTGTCTGGGGTTTTTCGCTCTGTTGTTTGGGGGTTTTTTCCCCCCTTTTCCTTACAAGTGGAGTTTTTTCACTTTTGCCCTTCCAATTCTCTCCCCCCTCCCACTGAGGGGGGAGCGAGTGAGCGGTTGTGTGGTGCTGAGTTGCCAGCTGGGATTAAACCACGGCACAAGGTGAGTTGCAAGCCCTGCTGGCTAAACGCTTTAGGCTCTCCGTGTTATTCCTGCCATCTTGCCCTCCTTGTTCTTTCCTGCTGCTTTCAAGTGCCTTGTGCTCCAGCAGCAGGCTGGGAAGGAGGGTTGTGGCAGGAGCTGCAGCACCCTGTGACTCCTTCTCAGGCTGCTAGCTTCGCCCTTTGTATGGGCTGCCGAGGTCGTCGGCTCCGCAGGGGCCACAGGCAGCCCGCAGAGCTTGACGCCAAGCCGTTCCTTTCCCCTCTGCGCAGCAGCGGTTCTGCCGCTGCTACAGGCAGCCGCTTGCTCGAGGGCGAGGGGCTGGGATGACGACAGGCTGCTGCACGCTTCAGTCGAACTGAGACGCCGTTCTCTGAGGAGCCGGTGCAAGGAGAGCTCAGGTCCGTTCTGTACTGCCGATGGCTCTTCACAAGGGAAGCGTGCTCTGGTTTTAGCAGAAAAAGGTGTCGGTCACAGGCAGCCGCCTATCACTGCGCACAGCTCAGCTATTTGGCAGGGGTCTTGCTTGTTCAAGTAGAGGCGTATTCCTCGCCTTGCAGTCTCGATGGCAAAACAATCGGGGGTTCAAGCTACAAAAGCACAGAGCAAGGATGGAACCTGCCGGGCTCTACGGTCAACTGCTGAGGACGCCTAATACACCAGCAGGCCTCTTGGCTTTCCCTGCCTCATTTCTAATTCCTTTGCACGCTGGAGGGCAGGGTGGTAAGTGACGTCGTGCAGTGTCTCTCCTCCAAGTGGCAAGCCCTGCGCGTGTGCAGGATGAGGAGAGCAGAGTGCTGATAGCACAGAGGCGAGGAAAGCTGCAAACACCGCAACACAGCCCCAGGACCACCAGCGTATCGCTCGTTTGCAGGTCAGCCACTGGCACCGGGTCTGCTCAGAAGCGCGGTTTCCTGATGGACATAGCTGCCACTCCCCTGCTCTCAGGGTGTCACCCGTGTGGCATCGTACAGAGGCGATGAAGATTAGTGCCCGGGCCGCGAGTGGGAAAAGGGCAGGGAAATCTAAGCCCAGTACCGCCAGTAAGCAGTTACCGTCTTTCGATGGTACGAACTGGGCGGAGAGAAGGGGAAAGGGCCGGTGAGGCGACGGTGGCACCCGGCGGGCAGAATTGGGTACTGCAGCTCTTGAGCCGCGCATGCGCGGTGGGGCGCTCTCCTCTGCTCGCTGCTGCCACCGAGCGACCAAAGCTGGGTACTGCAGCTCTTGAGCCGCGCATGCGCAGTGGCGCGCCTTTCTTTGCTCGCTGCTGCCACCGAGCGACCAAAGCCGGGTACTGCAGCTCTTGAGCCGCGCATGCGCGGTGGCGCGCTCTCCTTTGCTCGCTGCTGCCACCAAGCGACCAGAATTCGGTACTGCAGCTCTTGAGCCGCGCATGCGCAGTGGCGCGCTTTTCTTTGCTCGCTGCTGCCACCGAGCGACCAAAGCCGGGTACTGCAGCTCTTGAGCCGCGCATGCGCAATGGCGCGCTCTCCTTTGCTCGCTGCTGCCACCGAGCGACCAGAATTCGGTACTGCAGCTCTTGAGCCGCGCATGCGCAGTGGCGCGCCTTTCTTTGCTCGCTGCTGCCACTGAGCGACCAGAATTGGGTACTGCAGCTCTTGAGCCGCGCATGCGTAGTGGCGCGCCTTTCTTTGCTCGCTGCTGCCACCGAGCGACCAAAGCTGGGTACTGCAGCTCTTGAGCCGCGCATGCGCGGTGGCGCGCCTTTCTTTGCTCGCTGCTGCCACCGAGCGACCAGAATTCGGTACTGCAGCTCTTGAGCCGCGCATGCGAAGTGGCGCGCTCTCCTTTGCTCGCTGCTGCCACCGAGCGACCAAAATTCGGTACTGCAGTTCTTGAGCCGCGCATGCGCGGTGGCGCCCCCTTTCTCCGCGCTGCCGTCCGCCGGTAACGGCAATGCCGTACTGTGGTGCCTGCGGGGTGATGCCGCCGCGTTCGTTGGTTCGTTCCGGTAAGGAAACGCCGCTGCCGCCCCACGTGCGCGGTGCCGGCGGGCGCTGGGCCTGCAAAGCGCGGACCTGCAGCGCCGGTGCCGCCCCCGTGCACGCGCCGCCCGGCGGCTGCTCGCTGCTGCCGCCTCGTGGCCGAATCGCGGTACTGCAGCGCCGGCACCGCTCAGGTGCGCAGCAGCGCCGCCGCCGCCGCCACCTTCGCTGCTGCCGCCCCGAAGCCGAAGCGTGGTCCTGCAGCCCGGCGTTCGCGCGCCGGCTCTGGCCCCTCCATGCGCCGTCCCCATCCCGGTGCCTCCCTCATCCCGGTGCATTCGTCATCCCGGGCGGCAATGGTTAGGGTGCCCCCCCCCCCGCATGCCAGCACCCCCAAGAGTATCGGCGTGTCCCGGTGCTGTCCCCATCCCTGGGGCAGCTCCCCGTCCCCTGTCCCTGCGGCTGGTCGTTGGGCTCTGTGTTCCCCCAATAAAACACGGGGACAGAGGGGACCCCTGGGGACAGGGGGTGGGGACCCCCAGAGAGTAGGCTGTGCTGCCGTCGCTCCTCGGTGCTGGCCCTGCTTGTCCCCTGTCCCCCCAGTGGTGACGAACTCCGGGCCACTGGCGGGGACCCTCACTGTCACCTTCCCCCCATGCCGGTTGCCACCAGCGACAGGGACAGCAACGCACCCCCGGGGGTGTTTGGGGTCCCCAGGGTGGGAGCGGAGCTGCAGGATGCCGGGTCCCCCCTGCCCGAGCCCTGCAGACCCACCCAGGTGGAGCGCAGGCAACCCCGGCCCTGTCCCCAGCCCTGTCTCCGCGTGGCCGTGGGTCGGTGCTGCCATTGCGTGGCCAGCGGCTGGGAGGACACAGCTCCCGCCGGCTGGGGCCAGAGGAGCCCGGCAGCCTGGGGACCCCCGGGAAGGGCTGGCTGTCATGGGGACTCGGCGCCCAGGGCCCAGGGCACCCCAGAGACCCTACAACAGGGTGCAGCATGAACTATTTTATTACCTGTGCAGTATCCATGAGTGAGTCCCCATCGTTCCCATCCTGGTCCCCCAGTGGGTCGGGGTCCCAGCTGCCCCTGGGGGTGGCTGCAGGTGTCGGGGGTGGGATCCCTTCTCCCCGCGGTGCCCCCCACCTCCCCAGGGTCATCCCTCCCAATCTCAACTCCCCACATGGTGTCCTCAATCTCCCGAGAAACACCTCTGTCCCCCAATGTCCCCCTACCTACCCCACTCCCAGGGTCCCTCCCGGACCCCAGGATTCCCCCCCTGCCCCATCCTGAGGCCGCCCCCCCCCCCCCCATCCCCATGGTCATGAGACACACACACACACACCCCCTCCGGCACTGGGGAGACACTGGGAAGAGCCGGCACTGCCATCTCGGGGTCCTGCTAGCCCTCATCCTCCCTAAAGTCTTGCACCATGCTCTGCTCCTTGGGGGGAGTGCCCACAGTCAGGGGGGTGGGGGCTCCCCTCCTCCCCAGGGAACCCCCCCAACCTGTCCAGGGCACCCTCTGCCACCTCCCCAGGGTCCAATCACCGTAACAGGGTCTGACCCTGGCGTCCCGCTGGTTAACGTCAGGTCCAAGAGAAGGTTCCTCACTACTCCTTGATTAGTTCTTAGGTGCCAGCTCGAGCTGGGTGCCTCCAGAGAGGGACCCCTACCCCGGATCACCCTCCTTGCACACCTGCACCCGTTGCAGGAGGGTCCACGCACACCATGGGAGCCATGTGGGAACCGGAGGCGGCCTCGAGGCTGCTCAGCAGCAGTCAAAACACCCCAGTGGTTTCAGGCACCGGCTGTTTTGCTCCCGAACCCAAGGGTACTGCCGAGAAAAATAACCACCACTGTCACACGAGGGTCCTGCACAGTCCCCACCATCGCACAAGGGTCCCCGTGCACCTGCCCGCCATTGCACGAGGGTCCCCTGCACACCAACCAATTGCATAAGGGTCTTCCTGCACTGCCCCCCCCATTGCATGGGCGTCTCCACACACCGACCCCCCGCTGCGCAAAGGTCCCCGCACAATCCCCACCGTTGCAGGGGGGTCCCTGCGCAGGCACCCGCACTGCACAAGGCGCCGTGCGCATGCGCACTTCCGGGGCGGGGACTACAACTCCCGGCGTGCCCCCCGCGGGCGGCCCGGAGGAGCCGCGCGCTGATTGGCTGCGGAGGATATTTCAACGGGGCGCGCGGCGGGCTCTGCACCCAGGCGGCGGCGGCGGCGGCGGCGGCGGCGGCGGCGGCGGCGGCGGCGGCGGCGGCGGCGGCGGCGGCGGCGGCGGCAGTCTGAGGTGCCGCGGGCACGGCGGGCTGGCGGGAGGCTGGGGACCCCCCGGGGGACTGAGGAGGGGGGCTGTGCGTCTCGGGGGGCCGGGGAGGGGGGCCGGGGGGGGCTGTGCGTCCCGGAGGGGGACGGGGGGGGCTGTGCGTCCCGGAGGGGGACGGGGGGGGCTGTGCGTCCCGGAGGGGGCCGGGGAGGGGGGCCGGGGGGGGGCTGTGCGTCCCGGAGGGGGCCGGGGGGGGGCTGTGCGTCCCGGAGGGGGCCGGGGAGGGGGGCCGGGGGGGGGCTGTGCGTCCCGGAGGGGGCCGGGGAGGGGGGCGGGGGGGGGCTGTGCGTCCCGGAGGGGGCCGGGGAGGGGGGCTGGGGGGGGGGCTGTGCGTCCCGGGGGGGCCGGGGGTGCGGGCTGGGGGGGGCTGTGCGTCCCGGAGGGGGCCGGGGAGGGGGGACTGTTCGTCCTAGGGGGGCTGGGGAGTGGGGCTGGGGGCGGGGGCTGCAGTCCCCCAAGGAGCTGGGGAGTGGGGCTGTGGGTCCTGGCGGGGCTTGAGAGTGGGGCTTGGGGCTCCCACGGGGCTGGAAAATGGTGTGGTCGGGTGCTGTGAGCACCGGGGGTCCTGGGGCTGGGAGGCGCTTGCAAACACCGGGGAGGGGCTGCGAGCATGGGGGGGCACAAGGGTTGCACCAGGGTCGGTGCACGATCACCTCCATTGTACGGGTGTCGATGTACAGCCAGCCGGGCTGCACGAGGCGCCGTGCGCATGCGCGGTCCCGGGGCGGGGACTACAACTCCCGGCGTGCCCCGCGCGGGCGGTCCGGTGGAGCCGCGCGCTGATTGGCTGCGGGCGGTATTTCAACGGGGCGCGCGGCGGGCTCTGCACCGAGGCGGCGGCGCAGCGTGAGTGTGAGGGGCCGCGGGCCCGGGGAGCCGAGGAGTGGGGCTGTGGCGGGGGGGGGGGGCGGTCCTGCAGGCTCCGGGGACGGGGGCTGGGGGGGCTCCAGGCGGGGGAGGGGCTGTGAGCATCTGGGGAGTGGGGCTGGGGGGCGGGGCTGTGTGCCCTAGGGGGGCCGCGCAGTGGGGCCGGGGCGGGGGGGCGGGGTGGGCGCTGTGTGCAAACAGACCCTCCCTGCGAGTCCCCACTGTCGCCCCGTGGGGCCGGGCACCCCCCAGCCCTCCCTGCAGGCAGACGGGCAGCCTGTAGGCAATGGAGGCCGCCCGCCCCAGCGAGGTGCTCGAGCCTGGGGGCTTCACGGGCCGAGTCGAGGGAGGAGCTGCTGGAGAGAGGGCTTAGAAACGGCCTTCTGCTCCCGAAACTGCTGGAGCATTTGAAGGGGAGGGACAGGTCCACCCCAGGGCCCCAAGGGGAAGCCCTCGGAGCAGGGACTTGGGGTCGTTCCAGGAGCAAAAGCTGGTCCCAGCCAGCTCGCCTCTGCTCCCCCGGCACCGGGATCGGACCTTTCAGCCCCGTTTCTGCCAGAAGCATCACACAAGCGCTTGCCCTCCCCGGGGGCATCTTTGGGCCTTGAGAACAGGCGCAGCAGCTGGGTTTTTGGGCTCAGAAATGGGTGCCAAGTGAGCTGGTTTGGGGGCCCAAAGCAGAAGCCGGTTTGGCCGTTTGTGCGGGGGGCTGGGAGGGCATTGGGGGCTGCGGGGGAAAGCAGGGGGTGGGCAGGGTGCGTGGAGCCTCCCCGGGGGGAGGGGCTCTGGTCCTGCTGGACCCTGAAGTGCGGGAGGCCGGCACGCACCAGGCCCAACTCAACGTCTGCGGTGGTCTCTGGGGGGAAGAGGTGGTCTCTGCTTTTCAGACCCCGCACGCCCTCTTCGAGTCCAGCTCTTGCTTGTCGACTGCTTCGAATAGTTATTAACTAATTAGTCGTACAAACTAATTAATGTTTATACAATGTCCAACTATGATATTTAATCCTAATAGTCGAGTTTTGACGGCGATTGGTTTACGACCTTGTCAAAAGCCCAGGCTGTTGCAAATAGCTGGAGCTTGCAAGGAGAAGGAGCTGAAATCAACGGTGCAGAGCTGGAGCTTCAATTAGCCAGAACCGTCGCAAGCAGGAGCTGGAACGAGACGGGGTGTCCGCTGTCTGGGGCATGCCTTAGCCAGAGGCAAAATTACCAGCAGCTGTAACGAGCGGGAGCTGCGATTCGCTGCAGTGTCTGTTTGCCGGAGCATCCGTCGGCCAGACTGCACTCCCAGCACGGCTGAAGAGCAGCCAGGCGCAGGCAGGGCTGTCCCCGGCAAGGCGCTCCGAGCGGCAGGGAGGCGAGTTGTCCTTCTGCTAGCGGGGAGCCCGGGCTCTTCCCTCGGGGATTAAATCCACGCCACGCGTGGATCCGCTCTCTTTGCGTGGAGGGTCTCTCCCGGTCCCGTTCCCGAGGGCTGAAGCGAGGTCCCCCGGGGGGCAGGCAGCAGCACGAGGCGGCGGTGTCTCCCCGGTACCCGGCAAAGGGGAGCGAAACCGGCCGGCTGGAGCTCCCGGGGTGCACAGCCCGGCCCCGCACGGCAGAATCCTTCCCTGGGTTTTCACCGTTGGCTGGGTGTGACAAACAGGTTCATTTTGTGCCTCCTCTTTTCCCAGCGTCACCTTCTGCGTCACGTGAAGAAAATCCTGCGTGGTTGACGCCGCTTGCTGCTCAGGTGATGGCACGTGTGGGGCCGGGGGAGCCGGGAGAAACATTGGCGCGTTCAAGGTCGCTGCAGGTGCTCCACGTCAAACCCAGGGAAAAGGCAAATTTGCTGCCGGTGCAGAAAAGCTGATGAACAATTGCCGTGAACAGAGCGTGCCTACGTACCCTCGTTAGCGTAACTAACCCTGGGTAGTTACGAGTGTTTTCCTTTCAGGGAAAAGAATGAGCTTTCATCTACGAAAAATTAAGAGCTGCCTGTGTCCTTCTTTAAGTTCAAGTGTTTCTCTTCTGTTTGTTCATACTGATTTTATGGGCAGGTTGGAAATAGCCTTTTATTTTTATAGGCATAACTCAATTTGTAGTACTACGTGGTGTCAGGAGAGTGAATTTTGGAGCACCCAGGTATCACTAGAAACGGAATGAATGAGACACGATGGAAACTGATATTTAAACTTGATTTTTACTTGATTTTTTTTTTCCTGAGAGTGTTGATGGCACGTTGTCCTGTGGCTCAATCCACGTTCTGTTCAGTGGAGTCTTCAGTCTAGGACTTTTAAGGAAAAAAGTTGGTCCTTCCGAAAAAGGGCTAGTCGTTCATAGGCTCGAGGCATAGACTTGGAGAGCCGCTTAAGTACGTGATCAGAATTAAAGCCAAATGTCGCTTCGTGTTGCTGCTGTTGGCCTTCACTTTCGTTAATTTCCCTGCTGCTCCGTCATGGTTGGGAGCTCTGAATCATCATTTTTTTCACTCCCTAACGCATTTTTCTCCCCAAGGAGAGGCTACGTTTAAAAGTTACTTAGTTTCCTCGCAAATGCATCGGTCAATAAAACGGAGTTATGATTATTAAAACCACACAAATGACACCGGTCTTACAGATCTGGACTATTTCTGAACACGTGTTCATCGCGTGCAGATGTCATCGGGATACGGATCACCTGCATTTCATGCTCTGACGAGACAATCTGCTGAGACAGGGACGAGCTCCAAAAGAAAAAAAAGGTACAACGTCAAGGTTTTGTTTTGTTGTTGGTTTTTGTGGGCTTTTTGTTTGTGTTATTTTTTGGTTTGTGTTTTTTTTTTTTTTTAAAAGAGTGCGATGTTGACTGGTGGCAGCCTGCAGAGCTCTCTTGCTGCCTGACCTCTCCTTTTCTTCTCTGTCACTCCTCTTTCGTGGCTGTAATTTTCACTCGGGTAGTTTTAGAAGAGCGATTTAGTTCCTCGCCTGTGTAGATGTGCTGGTAATACCTGGAAGGTAAATGCTTGAACCGGTAGCGAATAACTTGGCTACAAGTAGAATTTCTGAAGGAAGAACAACAACAGCAGGAAGCAAGTAGCGAGTTACCCCAAATTTGTGTGTGTCAAATGTGTTCCAAATGGCTCGTTTTGGTAAACATAAATTTTCAGGAAGTTCAGGGTTGTGTGTGGAAAAACGTGCCCCTCTGTCTAGGTGTCCTGCTACGTAAATAGCATCAGTCAGTAGCACATCCAGCGGCAGGGCTCCTGTTCCCTGCTCTCGATATGGCCGTAGTAGTGTTGTGATATTTCGACCTAAGAGGCGGGTTTAGGAATGGAAGGAGAATGCCTGCGTTCTGCAAGGGCTACGAATGCCGACCCTTTTCTCTGCCTGCTGCTTTCCTGTGCGTGAGTTGAAACTGTATTTTTTTTCTCCCTTGTTCCCGGTAGAAATATTTCTGAAGCTGTCGCTGCTGTGGGTTTGCAATGTGCGTTACTGCGTTTTTGTAGAGTTCTAGTTACGGATCGTTTCTGCCGCGGCAAAGTGTCAAGATACGGTTTTCAGTTTAAAGCTTCAGAAGCTGCATTCGCTGAAATCGGCGTAGGTGAAGCTGGTTGTTGTGGTTTAACCCGGCAGGCAGCTAAACACCACGCAGCTGCCCGCTCGCTCCCCCTGCCCCCAAAGTGGGGTGGGGGAGAGAATCGGAAAAAAAAGTGAAGTTCGTGGGGTGAGGTAAAGACAGTTTAATGGGACAGAACAGGAAGGGGAAACAATCGTAACGATAAAAGAATATATAAAATAAGCGGCGCACAATGCGATTGCTCACCGCCCGCCGACTGATGCCCAGCCGGTCCCCGAGCGGCAGTCGCCGCCGCCCGGCCAACTCCCCCAGCTTATGTACTGAGCGTGACGTCATATGGTACGGACTGTCCCTTTGGCCGGTTTGGGTCATCTGTCCTGGCTAAGGTCCCTCCCAGCTTCTCGCTGGCAGGGCATGAGAAGCTGAAAAGTCCCCGACTAGCGTAAGCGCTACTTAGCCACAACTAAAACATCAGCGTGTTATCCACGTTTTTCTCGTCCTAAATCTAAAACACAGCGCTATACCAGTTACCAGGAAGAGAATTAACTCTATCCCAGCCGAAACCAGGACGCTGGTCTTGCGCATGATCCCGCTGTGCTCGCAGGGGTGCTCAGTGGCTCCTCATCAAAACAGCGAGGTGCGTGTGGACGTCCGTAGGGTTGCGCTAGGGGTCTGGGGGCGTTATGTATTTTTGCTGTTGGAAGACGGAATAGAGCGTGTGCCTGTTAAATCTAACGATGGTCGAAGGTTGGGAGGGACCCTGAGCAGGTTTGGTGGCACAACTGCAGTTTTCAAAGATCTCGACCGTTTGGAGAAACGGCCTGGAAAAAAGGATTCCTCTTTTGCAGCGAGTTCGCGAGGACAGACGGGTTGCCGTACTCTTTAACAAAAATACTCAACTTGGGACGTATCGGGTGAGGAAATCGCGGCTCTACTTAGGCTTGAGAAAACGTACGTAGGTGTCTGTGCCTGTCACCTGCGCGTCTCTAGGCAAGTGAGTTCTAGCGAAACTAAAGCTGCCGATGAGCCAAAAGAAAAGGCACGGTTGTCTAAAACATGCAGAAGCTCTAGTGGCCTGTCTCAACAACTGCACCAAAGATGATGCAAAATACTTTCTCCTCCACTCAGTTGTAGTCTTCACAGAAAAGGAAGCTTTGTGCTAAACGTTTTTTTTTGGTTTTTTTTTTTGCCTTTCCTCTCAGCAGAATGTCAACTGCCGTGAAAGTACGAGACGGATGGAAAGGATCCATAGTGGTCTGCAAGTACAAGGTATGCCTGTGATGTGTGTCTGCATTTTTCCTAAGGTGCTTGTAGCGTGGACTTTACAGTCAACACGAAGAATGTGGCAGCTCTCCTTCTATCTGATTTTTTAACATGAAATATTTTAACACAAATACTAAAAATAAAGGTCTGTTCTGGAGCGTGGTACGCCTATTCAAGGCTTGCTTTCCTTCGTCTATTTTCTCTTCCTGAAAGCAGAGTCTTCTGTTTCTGTGTGCTTGCTATTAAAGGGTGCTGTGAAAATAATGTTGGACTAGAAGAGGAAAGGAACCGTTTGTAAGAGTTCGGACGTTCGGGAGAAACAGGCTTTGTTTTCACGATAAAAGCTTAATGCTTTTTCAGTCAGTCAGTGTTTAAAATACCTTACAGGAGCACTCGAAAACCTTACTGAGATACTGGCATCTGTGCTAAAAGCAATCAAGGTCAAAGAAGAGGCGTGGACAACACGGGACAAATCGGCGTCGCTTCGGTGTGTTTTCCAGGCTTTCCCGAGAAGCGGTAGCAGCCTTGTAACTAGCGACAGAGAGTCCTGATGTGTTTTCGGTGAGTTACTGATTCTCTAATGTCCTTTTTCCTAACCTGCAGCGCGTAATTTTGACTTCGGGTGGAAAGAGATTTTCCAGAATGGAAATCTTTTTCATTCAAAGGAGTTGCCTTTTACAAACTTCCCATCAGAATGGATCTTCAGAGATGACGTGCTTGGCAGTAGAAGTCATCCGCAAGGAGACTTTTCACTCTCTCTGGAAAAAAAAAAGGAGTTAAGTCGATTTCCTTGCAAGGACCCAAGCGCAGCACATCTTCCAATAGTCGACGTACGGCTGATCTTTGGTTCTCGGGTGTAACGGTCGAGAGATCGTAAAGACGCGTTCCTCCGCACGCTTGGGTACAGCCAACAGCGTTAGCAAACCTGCCAGTCCTTTTTGGTAGCCTGATGTATTGCAGCACCGGGGATTTGATATTCCCCACCGCCTGCCCCGCCCCCCCCCCAAAAAAGTAAAACCGTATGGGAGATCTCTTATCTCACTGATTTTTCTATCATAAATGAAATTTTAAAAAGAAAGTTAAAATTGTCTAATTTCCAAACTGACTTGCGTTGTTTAAACTGCAACTGCCAAATAGCTGTAGTGTATAATTTATTAGGTGTGCTTAAGCAGTTGGGTAGTTGCTCTAAACGTTTAAAAAGAGAGGCAACTGAACGTTAGGGGCTTTTTTCCTGATCTTTTGGCAGAGTGCTCTGAAGCACTTTATTTCTGTCTCGCTTTCGACGGCGCGTTTCCCCGGCAGTTCGGTAGCATCGGTCTCGGCGCAGCTGGCCAGGCGTCCCTCCTAGTCATGTCACACACGCAAAACCCCTGGTCAAACGATAGCTGTGTAGCTTGGAGGTAGATAATTTAACGGTATGAATTCACAGCTACGCAATTTCAATGAACGCAAAAGGAAAATCAAATATTTTTATAGTACGAGTCTTCTCATTGTACGTATGTAAGCGCGCGCACGCCTTTTTAGCATAAAATGAATTGCTGAGATTTGTTCTTTCTTTTTCATTTTACTCTTCAAAGTTTTACGCTTCACTTTCAGCTTTATCGGCCAAGCGAGCGAGATGCGCAGCAGCAGCAGCGCAAGGGCTGGAGCTGCGGCGGTGGATCCGTGAGCGTAGATGCTGATTACGGCGCGCCCTTGTCCTGCAGCCTCACGGGGTTATCTCCCGGCAGCGGTGCTGTAAGGAAGGGACGAGGCGTTTTCCGACACCAGCGAGAGCGTTTACTTCTCTGCGAAGGACGCGTTCAGAATCGTGTCAATTAGTCCTCACGCGGATTTTAAGCGTTCGAATCGCTCGAGCTTTTAAAGGCGGCGTTGTATTTCGAGCTGACCCGTTTGCCTGGCACCCTCCTTTAGCCCGACTGCTACCCTCTCCCTTGTCCTGACCGAATTCCTCTGCTGCCTTCGGTGCTGCTTTTTTAACGTGCTGAAATATCCGTTGGGATTTTTGTTTTTCAGATGCCTCGCTGTGAGCGTCCCGTGGTGCTCAGGAGAGACCCCCGGCCCAGGTTTGCCTGCCGGTCGTTGGGCGTGCTGAGGGTGAGGGGCCGGCTGGCAGCCTGCGGGACGGGGGCTGGGGGGGGCTGCAAGCGTTTGGGGGGGCCGCCCCTCCTTTATCTTTCTAGCAGAGCCCCCCTTTTTGGCGGGGGTGCGTGCGTACATACGTAAACGGCATTATTAAAGTAACGAGCTGCCGGTTGGGGCCGTTTCCCTCGTTTTGTGTCTTTTTGGGGGGGTGAATAAAAAGGGGGGGTTGGGGGGCCTGGAGGGGTGATGATGTCATTTGGGGCACCCCAGCATCACCACGGGGGTGATGATGCCGTGGAGGAGCAGGTGAGTGGGGAATGGGGGGTCATGGGGGTCCGTGTCCCCCCCTCGGCCCCCCCCCCCCAAGGGGGGTCACAGCCCAAATTGCCTGAAAATTCATGGGGGGGGTTTCAAAAATTTTTAAAAACTGTAAATATATCTGTGAGGCCTCGAAATAGAAAAAAATCTCTCCTTGTTACGTATATTGAAAAATAATATTAATTTATACGTACAAAAGGATTTCAAAATAAGGACCTATATCTGCCCTATTATATATATATATATATATAAAGGATTTTAGAGTATAAAAAAATTCGAAAGATGTATATAGGGTTTTAAAATACAAAAATAACTCACGTCTGTATAAATTAAAAAATAAAGAACTTCCAAATGCAAAAAGGATGATACATTTTATACATGAAGGAATTTAAAATAGAAAAAGGTCTGAATAGATACCGCTATCTACACTTACTACGTGTTACATAGAGAGTCTACATAGACATTATATGTAATCTAAGAGATTATGTACAAGTGTAAATAGACATCTAAGTCTAAAACCTAAGTCTATAAAGATATAGGTGTAAATATATGTAAGTGTAAATAGAGAAGTCTATAAAGACATTTAAGTGTTCAAAATATGTAAGTCAACAGATCCATAGTCTGAGCAGGTATTATATATAAGAAGTGGGAAATAGGGGGGTATAAGTGAAACATAAATATATTCACTAAATATATAGAGAGAGATATGTGTAAATACATTAAGTGTAAATGTCTCTGATAATAAGGTTTTTAAAATGCAAAGAAACCCTGTTTACAGAAAGGATTTTAAAATTCGACACACACACACACACACACACACACACACCCCGCCCCGAAACACCTCTCTATTGAAGATATAAAAGCGCTTTCAAAAGCTGCCTCTTCCCTGTTCTCCTTTTCCGCCTGTTCCCATCCTGATTGGGGGCCAGTTCCCCCAACAGGGACTTTCCCCTGCAGGGCTGCGCACGCAGAGCGGGACCTGCCGCCATGGCCTAAAAATACCACAAAACCCCTAATTCGGGGCCTGCAAGGGGTGGGGAAAAAAAAGCCCGCAATTTTGGGGGAAAAATACCCAACTTGGAGCTCCCGGGAAAGCCAAATCCGCCTGGATTTGGGCAGCCGGAAAGCAAAAAAAAACCCATTTTCACGCACAAAACGAAAAAGCAAAAACCACCAATTTTTGTTGTGAAAAAGCGTTGAAAAACCTCCAAATGGTGGAATGTTTTGGAAAAGGAAAAAACCCCAATTTTGCTATTATGGAAAAGCAAAACACCCCCCGATTTGGGGAAGATTTGGGGTGAAACACCAGCCACTTGAGGGGCATTGCTCGTGGTTATCCAGCGAGGGTCAGTCATCGGGAACGGATTATCTGTTGCGGGTCATCCCAGGCGAGTTTTCTGCTGTGGGTGGTCCCGGGTGGACCCCCTGGCGTAGGTCACCCCCACGCATGTCCCCCCCCGCCCCTCCCGGTGTCCGCCCCGCCTTTCCCGTGCGAGGTTTTCCCCGTGACGCGCCCCCCGTATCCCCTGCCCTCCTACCTCGTGCCCGCACTGCCCTCCTCTCTCCTCTCCCTCCTCCCACCCCCCGTGTTCCGCACTGCCTCCCCGTAACCCCTCTGCCCCGGACCCCTGGGGTGCTGCCTGCCCCGCCAACCTGCCCGTTGCCCCCCGCCCAAACTCTGGCACCCCCCTCCCGCTCCCCCGCACCCCACTCCCACCCCGCTCTCCCTCCTCCTGCGTTTTGGGTTTGTGCTGCAAACGGCGTCGGTGACGCGGGGCTGCGTGAGTTCCCGCTGCGCAGCGCTTGCACGGCGCCGGGGGCTGTGCTGCTCCTCGCCCCGCCCTGCCGGCGAGCGGGCTGGGGGTGCGCGAGGGCCTGGGAGGGGGCACCGCTGGGAGAGCTGACCCCGGCGGACCCAGGGGATGTTCCAGACCCTGTGACGTCAGGAAATAAAACTCGGGGGGCGGTTGGCGGGGGGGCCGCTGCTGGGCTGCGGCTGGCTGGGCATCGGGCGGTTGGCGGTGAGCCGTTGTTTTCATTTGTACCGCTTGTCTGTCTGGGGTTTTTCGCTCTGTTGTTTGGGGGTTTTTTCCCCCCTTTTCCTTACAAGTGGAGTTTTTTCACTTTTGCCCTTCCAATTCTCTCCCCCCTCCCACTGAGGGGGGAGCGAGTGAGCGGTTGTGTGGTGCTGAGTTGCCAGCTGGGATTAAACCACGGCACAAGGTGAGTTGCAAGCCCTGCTGGCTAAACGCTTTAGGCTCTCCGTGTTATTCCTGCCATCTTGCCCTCCTTGTTCTTTCCTGCTGCTTTCAAGTGCCTTGTGCTCCAGCAGCAGGCTGGGAAGGAGGGTTGTGGCAGGAGCTGCAGCACCCTGTGACTCCTTCTCAGGCTGCTAGCTTCGCCCTTTGTATGGGCTGCCGAGGTCGTCGGCTCCGCAGGGGCCACAGGCAGCCCGCAGAGCTTGACGCCAAGCCGTTCCTTTCCCCTCTGCGCAGCAGCGGTTCTGCCGCTGCTACAGGCAGCCGCTTGCTCGAGGGCGAGGGGCTGGGATGACGACAGGCTGCTGCACGCTTCAGTCGAACTGAGACGCCGTTCTCTGAGGAGCCGGTGCAAGGAGAGCTCAGGTCCGTTCTGTACTGCCGATGGCTCTTCACAAGGGAAGCGTGCTCTGGTTTTAGCAGAAAAAGGTGTCGGTCACAGGCAGCCGCCTATCACTGCGCACAGCTCAGCTATTTGGCAGGGGTCTTGCTTGTTCAAGTAGAGGCGTATTCCTCGCCTTGCAGTCTCGATGGCAAAACAATCGGGGGTTCAAGCTACAAAAGCACAGAGCAAGGATGGAACCTGCCGGGCTCTACGGTCAACTGCTGAGGACGCCTAATACACCAGCAGGCCTCTTGGCTTTCCCTGCCTCATTTCTAATTCCTTTGCACGCTGGAGGGCAGGGTGGTAAGTGACGTCGTGCAGTGTCTCTCCTCCAAGTGGCAAGCCCTGCGCGTGTGCAGGATGAGGAGAGCAGAGTGCTGATAGCACAGAGGCGAGGAAAGCTGCAAACACCGCAACACAGCCCCAGGACCACCAGCGTATCGCTCGTTGTTTGCAGGTCAGCCACTGGCACCGGGTCTGCTCAGAAGCGCGGTTTCCTGATGGACATAGCTGCCACTCCCCTGCTCTCAGGGTGTCACCCGTGTGGCATCGTACAGAGGCGATGAAGATTAGTGCCCGGGCCGCGAGTGGGAAAAGGGCAGGGAAATCTAAGCCCAGTACCGCCAGTAAGCAGTTACCGTCTTTCGATGGTACGAACTGGGCGGAGAGAAGGGGAAAGGGCCGGTGAGGCGACGGTGGCACCCGGCGGGCAGAATTGGGTACTGCAGCTCTTGAGCCGCGCATGCGCGGTGGGGCGCTCTCCTCTGCTCGCTGCTGCCACCGAGCGACCAAAGCTGGGTACTGCAGCTCTTGAGCCGCGCATGCGCAGTGGCGCGCCTTTCTTTGCTCGCTGCTGCCACCGAGCGACCAAAACCGGGTACTGCAGCTCTTGAGCCGCGCATGCGCGGTGGCGCGCTCTCCTTTGCTCGCTGCTGCCACCAAGCGACCAGAATTCGGTACTGCAGCTCTTGAGCCGCGCATGCGCAGTGGCGCGCTTTTCTTTGCTCGCTGCTGCCACCGAGCGACCAAAGCCGGGTACTGCAGCTCTTGAGCCGCGCATGCGCAGTGGCGCGCTCTCCTTTGCTCGCTGCTGCCACCGAGCGACCAGAATTCGGTACTGCAGCTCTTGAGCCGCGCATGCGTAGTGGCGCGCCTTTCTTTGCTCGCTGCTGCCACCGAGCGACCAAAGCTGGGTACTGCAGCTCTTGAGCCGCGCATGCGCGGTGGCGCGCCTTTCTTTGCTCGCTGCTGCCACCGAGCGACCAGAATTCGGTACTGCAGCTCTTGAGCCGCGCATGCGCAGTGGCGCGCTCTCCTTTGCTCGCTGCTGCCACCGAGCGACCAAAATTCGGTACTGCAGCTCTTGAGCCGCGCATGCGCGGTGGCGCCCCCTTTCTCCGCGCTGCCGTCCGCCGGTAACGGCAATGCCGTACTGTGGTGCCTGCGGGGTGATGCCGCCGCGTTCGTTGGTTCGTTCCGGTAAGGAAACGCCGCTGCCGCCCCACGTGCGCGGTGCCGGCGGGCGCTGGGCCTGCAAAGCGCGGACCTGCAGCGCCGGTGCCGCCCCCGTGCACGCGCCGCCCGGCGGCTGCTCGCTGCTGCCGCCCCGTGGCCGAATCGCGGTACTGCAGCGCCGGCACCGCTCAGGTGCGCAGCAGCGCCGCCGCCGCCGCCGCCTTCGCTGCTGCCGCCCCGAAGCCGAAGCGTGGTCCTGCAGCCCGGCGTTCGCGCGCCGGCTCTGGCCCCTCCATGCGCCGTCCCCATCCCGGTGCCTCCCTCATCCCGGTGCATTCGTCATCCCGGGCGGCAATGGTTAGGGTGCCCCCCCCCCCGCATGCCAGCACCCCCAAGAGTATCGGCGTGTCCCGGTGCTGTCCCCATCCCTGGGGCAGCTCCCCGTCCCCTGTCCCTGCGGCTGGTCGTTGGGCTCTGTGTTCCCCCAATAAAACACGGGGACAGAGGGGACCCCTGGGGACAGGGGGTGGGGACCCCCAGAGAGTAGGCTGTGCTGCCGTCGCTCCTCGGTGCTGGCCCTGCTTGTCCCCTGTCCCCCCAGTGGTGACGAACTCCGGGCCACTGGCGGGGACCCTCACTGTCACCTTCCCCCCATGCCGGTTGCCACCAGCGACAGGGACAGCGACGCACCCCCGGGGGTGTTTGGGGTCCCCAGGGTGGGAGCGGAGCTGCAGGATGCCGGGTCCCCCCTGCCCGAGCCCTGCAGACCCACCCAGGTGGAGCGCAGGCAACCCCGGCCCTGTCCCCAGCCCTGTCTCCGCGTGGCCGTGGGTCGGTGCTGCCATTGCGTGGCCAGCGGCTGGGAGGACACAGCTCCCGCCGGCTGGGGCCAGAGGAGCCCGGCAGCCTGGGGACCCCCGGGAAGGGCTGGCTGTCATGGGGACTCGGCGCCCAGGGCCCAGGGCACCCCAGAGACCCTACAACAGGGTGCAGCATGAACTATTTTATTACCTGTGCAGTATCCATGAGTGAGTCCCCATCGTTCCCATCCTGGTCCCCCAGTGGGTCGGGGTCCCAGCTGCCCCTGGGGGTGGCTGCAGGTGTCGGGGGTGGGATCCCTTCTCCCCGCGGTGCCCCCCACCTCCCCAGGGTCATCCCTCCCAATCTCAACTCCCCACATGGTGTCCTCAATCTCCCGAGAAACACCTCTGTCCCCCAATGTCCCCCTACCTACCCCACTCCCAGGGTCCCTCCCGGACCCCAGGATTCCCCCCCTGCCCCATCCTGAGGCCGCCCCCCCCCCCCATCCCCATGGTCATGAGACACACACACACACACCCCCTCCGGCACTGGGGAGACACTGGGAAGAGCCGGCACTGCCATCTCGGGGTCCTGCTAGCCCTCATCCTCCCTAAAGTCTTGCACCATGCTCTGCTCCTTGGGGGGAGTGCCCACAGTCAGGGGGGTGGGGGCTCCCCTCCTCCCCAGGGAACCCCCCCAACCTGTCCAGGGCACCCTCTGCCACCTCCCCAGGGTCCAATCACCGTAACAGGGTCTGACCCTGGCGTCCCGCTGGTTAACGTCAGGTCCAAGAGAAGGTTCCTCACTACTCCTTGATTAGTTCTTAGGTGCCAGCTCGAGCTGGGTGCCTCCAGAGAGGGACCCCTACCCCGGATCACCCTCCTTGCACACCTGCACCCGTTGCAGGAGGGTCCACGCACACCATGGGAGCCATGTGGGAACCGGAGGCGGCCTCGAGGCTGCTCAGCAGCAGTCAAAACACCCCAGTGGTTTCAGGCACCGGCTGTTTTGCTCCCGAACCCAAGGGTACTGCCGAGAAAAATAACCACCACTGTCACACGAGGGTCCTGCACAGTCCCCACCATCGCACAAGGGTCCCCGTGCACCTGCCCGCCATTGCACGAGGGTCCCCTGCACACCAACCAATTGCATAAGGGTCTTCCTGCACTGCCCCCCCCATTGCATGGGCGTCTCCACACACCGACCCCCCGCTGCGCAAAGGTCCCCGCACAATCCCCACCGTTGCAGGGGGGTCCCTGCGCAGGCACCCGCACTGCACAAGGCGCCGTGCGCATGCGCACTTCCGGGGCGGGGACTACAACTCCCGGCGTGCCCCCCGCGGGCGGCCCGGAGGAGCCGCGCGCTGATTGGCTGCGGAGGATATTTCAACGGGGCGCGCGGCGGGCTCTGCACCCAGGCGGCGGCGGCGGCGGCGGCGGCGGCGGCGGCGGCGGCGGCGGCGGCGGCGGCGGCGGCGGCGGCGGCGGCGGCGGCGGCGGCGGCGGCGGCGGCAGTCTGAGGTGCCGCGGGCACGGCGGGCTGGCGGGAGGCTGGGGACCCCCCGGGGGACTGAGGAGGGGGGCTGTGCGTCTCGGGGGGACGGGGGAGGGGGGCCGGGGGGGGCTGTGCGTCCCGGAGGGGGACGGGGGGGGCTGTGCGTCCCGGAGGGGGCCGGGGGGGGGCTGTGCGTCCCGGAGGGGGCCGGGGGGGGGGCTGTGCGTCCCGGAGGGGGCCGGGGAGGGGGGCCGGGGGGGGGCTGTGCGTCCCGGAGGGGGCCGGGGAGGGGGGCGGGGGGGGGCTGTGCGTCCCGGAGGGGGCCGGGGAGGGGGGCTGGGGGGGGGGCTGTGCGTCCCGGGGGGGCCGGGGATGGGGGCTGGGGGGGGCTGTGCGTCCCGGAGGGGGCCGGGGAGGGGGGACTGTTCGTCCTAGGGGGGCTGGGGAGTGGGGCTGGGGGCGGGGGCTGCAGTCCCCCAAGGAGCTGGGGAGTGGGGCTGTGGGTCCTGGCGGGGCTTGAGAGTGGGGCTTGGGGCTCCCACGGGGCTGGAAAATGGTGTGGTCGGGTGCTGTGAGCACCGGGGGTCCTGGGGCTGGGAGGCGCTTGCAAACACCGGGGAGGGGCTGCGAGCATGGGGGGGCACAAGGGTTGCACCAGGGTCGGTGCACGATCACCTCCATTGTACGGGTGTCGATGTACAGCCAGCCGGGCTGCACGAGGCGCCGTGCGCATGCGCGGTCCCGGGGCGGGGACTACAACTCCCGGCGTGCCCCGCGCGGGCGGTCCGGTGGAGCCGCGCGCTGATTGGCTGCGGGCGGTATTTCAACGGGGCGCGCGGCGGGCTCTGCACCGAGGCGGCGGCGCAGCGTGAGTGTGAGGGGCCGCGGGCCCGGGGAGCCGAGGAGTGGGGCTGTGGCGGGGGGGGGGGGGCGGTCCTGCAGGCTCCGGGGACGGGGGCTGGGGGGGCTCCAGGCGGGGGAGGGGCTGTGAGCATCTGGGGAGTGGGGCTGGGGGGCGGGGCTGTGTGCCCTAGGGGGGCCGCGCAGTGGGGCCGGGGCGGGGGGGCGGGGTGGGCGCTGTGTGCAAACAGACCCTCCCTGCGAGTCCCCACTGTCGCCCCGTGGGGCCGGGCACCCCCCAGCCCTCCCTGCAGGCAGACGGGCAGCCTGTAGGCAATGGAGGCCGCCCGCCCCAGCGAGGTGCTCGAGCCTGGGGGCTTCACGGGCCGAGTCGAGGGAGGAGCTGCTGGAGAGAGGGCTTAGAAACGGCCTTCTGCTCCCGAAACTGCTGGAGCATTTGAAGGGGAGGGACAGGTCCACCCCAGGGCCCCAAGGGGAAGCCCTCGGAGCAGGGACTTGGGGTCGTTCCAGGAGCAAAAGCTGGTCCCAGCCAGCTCGCCTCTGCTCCCCCGGCACCGGGATCGGACCTTTCAGCCCCGTTTCTGCCAGAAGCATCACACAAGCGCTTGCCCTCCCCGGGGGCATCTTTGGGCCTTGAGAACAGGCGCAGCAGCTGGGTTTTTGGGCTCAGAAATGGGTGCCAAGTGAGCTGGTTTGGGGGCCCAAAGCAGAAGCCGGTTTGGCCGTTTGTGCGGGGGGCTGGGAGGGCATTGGGGGCTGCGGGGGAAAGCAGGGGGTGGGCAGGGTGCGTGGAGCCTCCCCGGGGGGAGGGGCTCTGGTCCTGCTGGACCCTGAAGTGCGGGAGGCCGGCACGCACCAGGCCCAACTCAACGTCTGCGGTGGTCTCTGGGGGGAAGAGGTGGTCTCTGCTTTTCAGACCCCGCACGCCCTCTTCGAGTCCAGCTCTTGCTTGTCGACTGCTTCGAATAGTTATTAACTAATTAGTCATACAAACTAATTAATGTTTATACAATGTCCAACTATGATATTTAATCCTAATAGTCGAGTTTTGACGGCGATTGGTTTACGACCTTGTCAAAAGCCCAGGCTGTTGCAAATAGCTGGAGCTTGCAAGGAGAAGGAGCTGAAATCAACGGTGCAGAGCTGGAGCTTCAATTAGCCAGAACCGTCGCAAGCAGGAGCTGGAACGAGACGGGGTGTCCGCTGTCTGGGGCATGCCTTAGCCAGAGGCAAAATTACCAGCAGCTGTAACGAGCGGGAGCTGCGATTCGCTGCAGTGTCTGTTTGCCGGAGCATCCGTCGGCCAGACTGCACTCCCAGCACGGCTGAAGAGCAGCCAGGCGCAGGCAGGGCTGTCCCCGGCAAGGCGCTCCGAGCGGCAGGGAGGCGAGTTGTCCTTCTGCTAGCGGGGAGCCCGGCCTCTTCCCTCGGGGATTAAATCCACGCCACGCGTGGATCCGCTCTCTTTGCGTGGAGGGTCTCTCCCGGTCCCGTTCCCGAGGGCTGAAGCGAGGTCCCCCAGGGGGCAGGCGGCAGCACGAGGCGGCGGTGTCTCCCCGGTACCCGGCAAAGGGGAGCGAAACCGGCCGGCTGGAGGTCCCGGGGTGCACAGCCCGGCCCCGCACGGCAGAATCCTTCCCTGGGTTTTCACCGTTGGCTGGGTGTGACAAACAGGTTCATTTTGTGCCTCCTCTTTTCCCAGAGTCACCTTCTGCGTCACGTGAAGAAAATCCTGCGTGGTTGACGCCGCTTGCTGCTCAGGTGATGGCACGTGTGGGGCCGGGGGAGCCGGGAGAAACATTGGCGCGTTCAAGGTCGCTGCAGGTGCTCCACGTCAAACCCAGGGAAAAGGCAAATTTGCTGCCGGTGCAGAAAAGCTGATGAACAATTGCCGTGAACAGAGCGTGCCTACGTACCCTCGTTAGCGTAACTAACCCTGGGTAGTTACGAGTGTTTTCCTTTCAGGGAAAAGAATGAGCTTTCATCTACGAAAAATTAAGAGCTGCCTGTGTCCTTCTTTAAGTTCAAGTGTTTCTCTGCTGTTTGTTCATACTGATTTTATGGGCAGGTTGGAAATAGCCTTTTATTTTTATAGGCATAACTCAATTTGTAGTACTACGTGGTGTCAGGAGAGTGAATTTTGGAGCACCCAGGTATCACTAGAAACGGAATGAATGAGACACGATGGAAACTGATATTTAAACTTGATTTTTACTTCATTTTTTTTTTCCTGAGAGTGTTGATGGCACGTTGTCCTGTGGCTCAATCCACGTTCTGTTCAGTGGAGTCTTCAGTCTAGGACTTTTAAGGAAAAAAGTTGGTCCTTCCGAAAAAGGGCTAGTCGTTCATAGGCTCGAGGCATAGACTTGGAGAGCCGCTTAAGTACGTGATCAGAATTAAAGCCAAATGTCGCTTCGTGTTGCTGCTGTTGGCCTTCACTTTCGTTAATTTCCCTGCTGCTCCGTCATGGTTGGGAGCTCTGAATCATCATTTTTTTCACTCCCTAACGCATTTTTCTCCCCAAGGAGAGGCTACGTTTAAAAGTTACTTAGTTTCCTCGCAAATGCATCGGTCAATAAAACGGAGTTATGATTATTAAAACCACACAAATGACACCGGTCTTACAGATCTGGACTATTTCTGAACACGTGTTCATCGCGTGCAGATGTCATCGGGATACGGATCACCTGCATTTCATGCTCTGACGAGACAATCTGCTGAGACAGGGACGAGCTCCAAAAGAAAAAAAAGGTACAACGTCAAGGTTTTGTTTTGTTGTTGGTTTTTGTGGGCTTTTTGTTTGTGTTATTTTTTGGTTTGTGTTTTTTTTTTTTTTTTAAAAGAGTGCGATGTTGACTGGTGGCAGCCTGCAGAGCTCTCTTGCTGCCTGACCTCTCCTTTTCTTCTCTGTCACTCCTCTTTCGTGGCTGTAATTTTCACTCGGGTAGTTTTAGAAGAGCGATTTAGTTCCTCGCCTGTGTAGATGTGCTGGTAATACCTGGAAGGTAAATGCTTGAACCGGTAGCGAATAACTTGGCTACAAGTAGAATTTCTGAAGGAAGAACAACAACAGCAGGAAGCAAGTAGCGAGTTACCCCAAATTTGTGTGTGTCAAATGTGTTCCAAATGGCTCGTTTTGGTAAACATAAATTTTCAGGAAGTTCAGGGTTGTGTGTGGAAAAACGTGCCCCTCTGTCTAGGTGTCCTGCTACGTAAATAGCATCAGTCAGTAGCACATCCAGCGGCAGGGCTCCTGTTCCCTGCTCTCGATATGGCCGTAGTAGTGTTGTGATATTTCGACCTAAGAGGCGGGTTTAGGAATGGAAGGAGAATGCCTGCGTTCTGCAAGGGCTACGAATGCCGACCCTTTTCTCTGCCTGCTGCTTTCCTGTGCGTGAGATGAAACTGTATTTTTTTTCTCCCTTGTTCCCGGTAGAAATATTTCTGAAGCTGTCGCTGCTGTGGGTTTGCAATGTGCGTTACTGCGTTTTTGTAGAGTTCTAGTTACGGATCGTTTCTGCCGCGGCAAAGTGTCAAGATACGGTTTTCAGTTTAAAGCTTCAGAAGCTGCATTCGCTGAAATCGGCGTAGGTGAAGCTGGTTGTTGTGGTTTAACCCGGCAGGCAGCTAAACACCACGCAGCTGCCCGCTCGCTCCCCCTGCCCCCAAAGTGGGGTGGGGGAGAGAATCGGAAAAAAAAGTGAAGTTCGTGGGGTGAGGTAAAGACAGTTTAATGGGACAGAACAGGAAGGGGAAACAATCGTAACGATAAAAGAATATACAAAATAAGCGGCGCACAATGCGATTGCTCACCGCCCGCCGACTGATGCCCAGCCGGTCCCCGAGCGGCAGTCGCCGCCGCCCGGCCAACTCCCCCAGCTTATGTACTGAGCGCGACGTCATATGGTACGGACTGTCCCTTTGGCCGGTTTGGGTCATCTGTCCTGGCTAAGGTCCCTCCCAGCTTCTCGCTGGCAGGGCATGAGAAGCTGAAAAGTCCCCGACTAGCGTAAGCGCTACTTAGCCACAACTAAAACATCAGCGTGTTATCCACGTTTTTCTCGTCCTAAATCTAAAACACAGCGCTATACCAGTTACCAGGAAGAGAATTAACTCTATCCCAGCCGAAACCAGGACGCTGGTCTTGCGCATGATCCCGCTGTGCTCGCAGGGGTGCTCAGTGGCTCCTCATCAAAACAGCGAGGTGCGTGTGGACGTCCGTAGGGTTGCGCTAGGGGTCTGGGGGCGTTATGTATTTTTGCTGTTGGAAGACGGAATAGAGCGTGTGCCTGTTAAATCTAACGATGGTCGAAGGTTGGGAGGGACCCTGAGCAGGTTTGGTGGCACAACTGCAGTTTTCAAAGATCTCGACCGTTTGGAGAAACGGCCTGGAAAAAAGGATTCCTCTTTTGCAGCGAGTTCGCGAGGACAGACGGGTTGCCGTACTCTTTAACAAAAATACTCAACTTGGGACGTATCGGGTGAGGAAATCGCGGCTCTACTTAGGCTTGAGAAAACGTACGTAGGTGTCTGTGCCTGTCACCTGCGCGTCTCTAGGCAAGTGAGTTCTAGCGAAACTAAAGCTGCCGATGAGCCAAAAGAAAAGGCACGGTTGTCTAAAACATGCAGAAGCTCTAGTGGCCTGTCTCAACAACTGCACCAAAGATGATGCAAAATACTTTCTCCTCCACTCAGTTGTAGTCTTCACAGAAAAGGAAGCTTTGTGCTAAACGTTTTTTTTTGGTTTTTTTTTTTGCCTTTCCTCTCAGCAGAATGTCAACTGCCGTGAAAGTACGAGACGGATGGAAAGGATCCATAGTGGTCTGCAAGTACAAGGTATGCCTGTGATGTGTGTCTGCATTTTTCCTAAGGTGCTTGTAGCGTGGACTTTACAGTCAACACGAAGAATGTGGCAGCTCTCCTTCTATCTGATTTTTTAACATGAAATATTTTAACACAAATACTAAAAATAAAGGTCTGTTCTGGAGCGTGGTACGCCTATTCAAGGCTTGCTTTCCTTCGTCTATTTTCTCTTCCTGAAAGCAGAGTCTTCTGTTTCTGTGTGCTTGCTATTAAAGGGTGCTGTGAAAATAATGTTGGACTAGAAGAGGAAAGGAACCGTTTGTAAGAGTTCGGACGTTCGGGAGAAACAGGCTTTGTTTTCACGATAAAAGCTTAATGCTTTTTCAGTCAGTCAGTGTTTAAAATACCTTACAGGAGCACTCGAAAACCTTACTGAGATACTGGCATCTGTGCTAAAAGCAATCAAGGTCAAAGAAGAGGCGTGGACAACACGGGACAAATCGGCGTCGCTTCGGTGTGTTTTCCAGGCTTTCCCGAGAAGCGGTAGCAGCCTTGTAACTAGCGACAGAGAGTCCTGATGTGTTTTCGGTGAGTTACTGATTCTCTAATGTCCTTTTTCCTAACCTGCAGCGCGTAATTTTGACTTCGGGTGGAAAGAGATTTTCCAGAATGGAAATCTTTTTCATTCAAAGGAGTTGCCTTTTACAAACTTCCCATCAGAATGGATCTTCAGAGATGACGTGCTTGGCAGTAGAAGTCATCCGCAAGGAGACTTTTCACTCTCTCTGGAAAAAAAAAAGGAGTTAAGTCGATTTCCTTGCAAGGACCCAAGCGCAGCACATCTTCCAATAGTCGACGTACGGCTGATCTTTGGTTCTCGGGTGTAACGGTCGAGAGATCGTAAAGACGCGTTCCTCCGCACGCTTGGGTACAGCCAACAGCGTTAGCAAACCTGCCAGTCCTTTTTGGTAGCCTGATGTATTGCAGCACCGGGGATTTGATATTCCCCACCGCCTGCCCCGCCCCCCCCCCCCAAAAAAGTAAAACCGTATGGGAGATCTCTTATCTCACTGATTTTTCTATCATAAATGAAATTTTAAAAAGAAAGTTAAAATTGTCTAATTTCCAAACTGAGTTGCGTTGTTTAAACTGCAACTGCCAAATAGCTGTAGTGTATAATTTATTAGGTGTGCTTAAGCAGTTGGGTAGTTGCTCTAAACGTTTAAAAAGAGAGGCAACTGAACGTTAGGGGCTTTTTTCCTGATCTTTTGGCAGAGTGCTCTGAAGCACTTTATTTCTGTCTCGCTTTCGACGGCGCGTTTCCCCGGCAGTTCGGTAGCATCGGTCTCGGCGCAGCTGGCCAGGCGTCCCTCCTAGTCATGTCACACACGCAAAACCCCTGGTCAAACGATAGCTGTGTAGCTTGGAGGTAGATAATTTAACGGTATGAATTCACAGCTACGCAATTTCAATGAACGCAAAAGGAAAATCAAATATTTTTATAGTACGAGTCTTCTCATTGTACGTATGTAAGCGCGCGCACGCCTTTTTAGCATAAAATGAATTGCTGAGATTTGTTCTTTCTTTTTCATTTTACTCTTCAAAGTTTTACGCTTCACTTTCAGCTTTATCGGCCAAGCGAGCGAGATGCGCAGCAGCAGCAGCGCAAGGGCTGGAGCTGCGGCGGTGGATCCGTGAGCGTAGATGCTGATTACGGCGCGCCCTTGTCCTGCAGCCTCACGGGGTTATCTCCCGGCAGCGGTGCTGTAAGGAAGGGACGAGGCGTTTTCCGACACCAGCGAGAGCGTTTACTTCTCTGCGAAGGACGCGTTCAGAATCGTGTCAATTAGTCCTCACGCGGATTTTAAGCGTTCGAATCGCTCGAGCTTTTAAAGGCGGCGTTGTATTTCGAGCTGACCCGTTTGCCTGGCACCCTCCTTTAGCCCGACTGCTACCCTCTCCCTTGTCCTGACCGAATTCCTCTGCTGCCTTCGGTGCTGTTTTTTTAACGTGCTGAAATATCCGTTGGGATTTTTGTTTTTCAGATGCCTCGCTGTGAGCGTCCCGTGGTGCTCAGGAGAGACCCCCGGCCCAGGTTTGCCTGCCGGTCGTTGGGCGTGCTGAGGGTGAGGGGCCGGCTGGCAGCCTGCGGGACGGGGGCTGGGGGGGGCTGCAAGCGTTTGGGGGGGCCGCCCCTCCTTTATCTTTCTAGCAGAGCCCCCCTTTTTGGCGGGGGTGCGTGCGTACATACGTAAACGGCATTATTAAAGTAACGAGCTGCCGGTTGGGGCCGTTTCCCTCGTTTTGTGTCTTTTTGGGGGGGTGAATAAAAAGGGGGGGTTGGGGGGCCTGGAGGGGTGATGATGTCATTTGGGGCACCCCAGCATCACCACGGGGGTGATGATGCCGTGGAGGAGCAGGTGAGTGGGGAATGGGGGGTCATGGGGGTCCGTGTCCCCCCCTCGGCCCCCCCCCCCCCAAGGGGGGTCACAGCCCAAATTGCCTGAAAATTCATGGGGGGGGTTTCAAAAATTTTTAAAAACTGTAAATATATCTGTGAGGCCTCGAAATAGAAAAAAATCTCTCCTTGTTACGTATATTGAAAAATAATATTAATTTATACGTACAAAAGGATTTCAAAATAAGGACCTATATCTGCCCTATTATATATATATATATATATAAAGGATTTTAGAGTATAAAAAAATTCGAAAGATGTATATAGGGTTTTAAAATACAAAAATAACTCACGTCTGTATAAATTAAAAAATAAAGAACTTCCAAATGCAAAAAGGATGATACATTTTATACATGAAGGAATTTAAAATAGAAAAAGGTCTGAATAGATACCGCTATCTACACTTACTACGTGTTACATAGAGAGTCTACATAGACATTATATGTAATCTAAGAGATTATGTACAAGTGTAAATAGACATCTAAGTCTAAAACCTAAGTCTATAAAGATATAGGTGTAAATATATGTAAGTGTAAATAGAGAAGTCTATAAAGACATTTAAGTGTTCAAAATATGTAAGTCAACAGATCCATAGTCTGAGCAGGTATTATATATAAGAAGTGGGAAATAGGGGGGTATAAGTGAAACATAAATATATTCACTAAATATATAGAGAGAGATATGTGTAAATACATTAAGTGTAAATGTCTCTGATAATAAGGTTTTTAAAATGCAAAGAAACCCTGTTTACAGAAAGGATTTTAAAATTCGACACACACACACACACACACACACACACACACCCCGCCCCGAAACACCTCTCTATTGAAGATATAAAAGCGCTTTCAAAAGCTGCCTCTTCCCTGTTCTCCTTTTCCGCCTGTTCCCATCCTGATTGGGGGCCAGTTCCCCCAACAGGGACTTTCCCCTGCAGGGCTGCGCACGCAGAGCGGGACCTGCCGCCATGGCCTAAAAATACCACAAAACCCCTAATTCGGGGCCTGCAAGGGGTGGGGAAAAAAAAGCCCGCAATTTTGGGGGAAAAATACCCAACTTGGAGCTCCCGGGAAAGCCAAATCCGCCTGGATTTGGGCAGCCGGAAAGCAAAAAAAAAACCCATTTTCACGCACAAAACGAAAAAGCAAAAACCACCAGTTTTTGTTGTGAAAAAGCGTTGAAAAACCTCCAAATGGTGGAATGTTTTGGAAAAGGAAAAAACCCCAATTTTGATATTATGGAAAAGCAAAACACCCCCCTGATTTGGGGAAGATTTGGGGTGAAACACCAGCCACTTGAGGGGCATTGCTCGTGGTTATCCAGCGAGGGTCAGTCATCGGGAACGGATTATCTGTTGCGGGTCATCCCAGGCGAGTTTTCTGCTGTGGGTGGTCCCGGGTGGACCCCCTGGCGTAGGTCACCCCCACGCATGTGCCCCCCCGCCCCTCCCGGTGTCCGCCCCGCCTTTCCCGTGCGAGGTTTTTCCCCCCCGTGCGAGGTTTTCCCCGTGACGCGCCCCCCGTATCCCCTGCCCTCCTACCTCGTGCCCGCACTGCCCTCCTCTCTCCTCTCCCTCCTCCCACCCCCCGTGTTCCGCACTGCCTCCCCGTAACCCCTCTGCCCCGGACCCCTGGGGTGCTGCCTGCCCCGCCAACCTGCCCGTTGCCCCCCGCCCAAACTCTGGCACCCCCCTCCCGCTCCCCCGCACCCCACTCCCACCCCGCTCTCCCTCCTCCTGCGTTTTGGGTTTGTGCTGCAAACGGCGTCGGTGACGCGGGGCTGCGTGAGTTCCCGCTGCGCAGCGCTTGCACGGCGCCGGGGGCTGTGCTGCTCCTCGCCCCGCCCTGCCGGCGAGCGGGCTGGGGGTGCGCGAGGGCCTGGGAGGGGGCACCGCTGGGAGAGCTGACCCCGGCGGACCCAGGGGATGTTCCAGACCCTGTGACGTCAGGAAATAAAACTCGGGGGGCGGTTGGCGGGGGGGCCGCTGCTGGGCTGCGGCTGGCTGGGCATCGGGCGGTTGGCGGTGAGCCGTTGTTTTCATTTGTACCGCTTGTCTGTCTGGGGTTTTTCGCTCTGTTGTTTGGGGGTTTTTTCCCCCCTTTTCCTTACAAGTGGAGTTTTTTCACTTTTGCCCTTCCAATTCTCTCCCCCCTCCCACTGAGGGGGGAGCGAGTGAGCGGTTGTGTGGTGCTGAGTTGCCAGCTGGGATTAAACCACGGCACAAGGTGAGTTGCAAGCCCTGCTGGCTAAACGCTTTAGGCTCTCCGTGTTATTCCTGCCATCTTGCCATCCTTGTTCTTTCCTGCTGCTTTCAAGTGCCTTGTGCTCCAGCAGCAGGCTGGGAAGGAGGGTTGTGGCAGGAGCTGCAGCACCCTGTGACTCCTTCTCAGGCTGCTAGCTTCGCCCTTTGTATGGGCTGCCGAGGTCGTCGGCTCCGCAGGGGCCACAGGCAGCCCGCAGAGCTTGACGCCAAGCCGTTCCTTTCCCCTCTGCGCAGCAGCGGTTCTGCCGCTGCTACAGGCAGCCGCTTGCTCGAGGGCGAGGGGCTGGGATGACGACAGGCTGCTGCACGCTTCAGTCGAACTGAGACGCCGTTCTCTGAGGAGCCGGTGCAAGGAGAGCTCAGGTCCGTTCTGTACTGCCGATGGCTCTTCACAAGGGAAGCGTGCTCTGGTTTTAGCAGAAAAAGGTGTCGGTCACAGGCAGCCGCCTATCACTGCGCACAGCTCAGCTATTTGGCAGGGGTCTTGCTTGTTCAAGTAGAGGCGTATTCCTCGCCTTGCAGTCTCGATGGCAAAACAATCGGGGGTTCAAGCTACAAAAGCACAGAGCAAGGATGGAACCTGCCGGGCTCTACGGTCAACTGCTGAGGACGCCTAATACACCAGCAGGCCTCTTGGCTTTCCCTGCCTCATTTCTAATTCCTTTGCACGCTGGAGGGCAGGGTGGTAAGTGACGTCGTGCAGTGTCTCTCCTCCAAGTGGCAAGCCCTGCGCGTGTGCAGGATGAGGAGAGCAGAGTGCTGATAGCACAGAGGCGAGGAAAGCTGCAAACACCGCAACACAGCCCCAGGACCACCAGCGTATCGCTCGTTTGCAGGTCAGCCACTGGCACCGGGTCTGCTCAGAAGCGCGGTTTCCTGATGGACATAGCTGCCCCTCCCCTGCTCTCAGGGTGTCACCCGTGTGGCCTTATTTTTTTTAAATCTCTCTCCAGCATCTGTTGAGTCGCCGCTGTCACTCCCACAACCCCGATGCCACCTGCAGACCGAGACAGCGATCCCTGGGGCTTCCCCCGGGTTAGAAAGAAACCTGTTCCACAGGTTCCCTGTGCTGCTTCTCCTCCCCGGGTAATGGGCTGGGGGGCACGGGCAGAAACCACCACGGGACTTGTAAAGCGGCCAAAGGGAAAGGACTGAAATGCTGGAGCCACCGGGTGCTTTTTGGTACAGAGGCGATGAAGATTAGTGCCCGGGCCGCGAGTGGGAAAAGGGCAGGGAAATCTAAGCCCAGTACCGCCAGTAAGCAGTTACCGTCTTTCGATGGTACGAACTGGGCGGAGAGAAGGGGAAAGGGTCGGTGAGGCGACGGTGGCACCCGGCGGGCAGAATTGGGTACTGCAGCTCTTGAGCCGCGCATGCGCGGTGGCGCGCTCTCCTTTGCTCGCTGCTGCCACCGAGCGACCAAAGCTGGGTACTGCAGCTCTTGAGCCGCGCATGCGCGGTGGGGCGCTCTCCTTTGCTCGCTGCTGCCACCGAGCGACCAAAGCTGGGTACTGCAGCTCTTGAGCCGCGCATGCGCAGTGGCGCGCCTTTCTTTGCTCGCTGCTGCCACCGAGCGACCAAAGCCGGGTACTGCAGCTCTTGAGCCGCGCATGCGCGGTGGCGCGCTCTCCTTTGCTCGCTGCTGCCACCAAGCGACCAGAATTCGGTACTGCAGCTCTTGAGCCGCGCATGCGCAGTGGCGCGCTTTTCTTTGCTCGCTGCTGCCACCGAGCGACCAAAGCCGGGTACTGCAGCTCTTGAGCCGCGCATGCGCAATGGCGCGCTCTCCTTTGCTCGCTGCTGCCACCGAGCGACCAGAATTCGGTACTGCAGCTCTTGAGCCGCGCATGCGCAGTGGCGCGCCTTTCTTTGCTCGCTGCTGCCACTGAGCGACCAGAATTGGGTACTGCAGCTCTTGAGCCGCGCATGCGTAGTGGCGCGCCTTTCTTTGCTCGCTGCTGCCACCGAGCGACCAAAGCTGGGTACTGCAGCTCTTGAGCCGCGCATGCGCGGTGGCGCGCCCTTCTTTGCTCGCCGCTGCCACCGAGCGACCAGAATTGGGTACTGCAGCTCTTGAGCCGCGCATGCGCAGTAGCGCGCTCTCCTTTGCTCGCTGCTGCCACCGAGCGACCAAAATTCGGTACTGCAGCTCTTGAGCCGCGCATGCGCGGTGGCGCCCCCTTTCTCCGCGCTGCCGTCCGCCGGTAACGGCAATGCCGTACTGTGGTGCCTGCGGGGTGATGCCGCCGCGTTCGTTGGTTCGTTCCGGTAAGGAAACGCCGCTGCCGCCCCACGTGCGCGGTGCCGGCGGGCGCTGGGCCTGCAAAGCGCGGACCTGCAGCGCCGGTGCCGCCCCCGTGCACGCGCCGCCCGGCGGCTGCTCGCTGCTGCCGCCCCGTGGCCGAATCGCGGTACTGCAGCGCCGGCACCGCTCAGGTGCGCAGCAGCGCCGCCGCCGCCGCCGCCTTCGCTGCTGCCGCCCCGAAGCCGAAGCGTGGTCCTGCAGCCCGGCGTTCGCGCGCCGGCTCTGGCCCCTCCATGCGCCGTCCCCATCCCGGTGCCTCCCTCATCCCGGTGCATTCGTCATCCCGGGCGGCAATGGTTAGGGTGCCCCCCCCCCCGCATGCCAGCACCCCCAAGAGTATCGGCGTGTCCCGGTGCTGTCCCCATCCCTGGGGCAGCTCCCCGTCCCCTGTCCCTGCGGCTGGTCGTTGGGCTCTGTGTTCCCCCAATAAAACACGGGGACAGAGGGGACCCCTGGGGACAGGGGGTGGGGACCCCCAGAGAGTAGGCTGTGCTGCCGTCGCTCCTCGGTGCTGGCCCTGCTTGTCCCCTGTCCCCCCAGTGGTGACGAACTCCGGGCCACTGGCGGGGACCCTCACTGTCACCTTCCCCCCATGCCGGTTGCCACCAGCGACAGGGACAGCGACGCACCCCCGGGGGTGTTTGGGGTCCCCAGGGTGGGAGCGGAGCTGCAGGATGCCGGGTCCCCCCTGCCCGAGCCCTGCAGACCCACCCAGGTGGAGCGCAGGCAACCCCGGCCCTGTCCCCAGCCCTGTCTCCGCGTGGCCGTGGGTCGGTGCTGCCATTGCGTGGCCAGCGGCTGGGAGGACACAGCTCCCGCCGGCTGGGGCCAGAGGAGCCCGGCAGCCTGGGGACCCCCGGGAAGGGCTGGCTGTCATGGGGACTCGGCGCCCAGGGCCCAGGGCACCCCAGAGACCCTACAACAGGGTGCAGCATGAACTATTTTATTACCTGTGCAGTATCCATGAGTGAGTCCCCATCGTTCCCATCCTGGTCCCCCAGTGGGTCGGGGTCCCAGCTGCCCCTGGGGGTGGCTGCAGGTGTCGGGGGTGGGATCCCTTCTCCCCGCGGTGCCCCCCACCTCCCCAGGGTCATCCCTCCCAATCTCAACTCCCCACATGGTGTCCTCAATCTCCCGAGAAACACCTCTGTCCCCCAATGTCCCCCTACCTACCCCACTCCCAGGGTCCCTCCCGGACCCCAGGATTCCCCCCCTGCCCCATCCTGAGGCCGCCCCCCCCCCCCCCATCCCCATGGTCATGAGACACACACACACACACCCCCTCCGGCACTGGGGAGACACTGGGAAGAGCCGGCACTGCCATCTCGGGGTCCTGCTAGCCCTCATCCTCCCTAAAGTCTTGCACCATGCTCTGCTCCTTGGGGGGAGTGCCCACAGTCAGGGGGGTGGGGGCTCCCCTCCTCCCCAGGGAACCCCCCCAACCTGTCCAGGGCACCCTCTGCCACCTCCCCAGGGTCCAATCACCGTAACAGGGTCTGACCCTGGCGTCCCGCTGGTTAACGTCAGGTCCAAGAGAAGGTTCCTCACTACTCCTTGATTAGTTCTTAGGTGCCAGCTCGAGCTGGGTGCCTCCAGAGAGGGACCCCTACCCCGGATCACCCTCCTTGCACACCTGCACCCGTTGCAGGAGGGTCCACGCACACCATGGGAGCCATGTGGGAACCGGAGGCGGCCTCGAGGCTGCTCAGCAGCAGTCAAAACACCCCAGTGGTTTCAGGCACCGGCTGTTTTGCTCCCGAACCCAAGGGTACTGCCGAGAAAAATAACCACCACTGTCACACGAGGGTCCTGCACAGTCCCCACCATCGCACAAGGGTCCCCGTGCACCTGCCCGCCATTGCACGAGGGTCCCCTGCACACCAACCAATTGCATAAGGGTCTTCCTGCACTGCCCCCCCCATTGCATGGGCGTCTCCACACACCGACCCCCCGCTGCGCAAAGGTCCCCGCACAATCCCCACCGTTGCAGGGGGGTCCCTGCGCAGGCACCCGCACTGCACAAGGCGCCGTGCGCATGCGCACTTCCGGGGCGGGGACTACAACTCCCGGCGTGCCCCCCGCGGGCGGCCCGGAGGAGCCGCGCGCTGATTGGCTGCGGAGGATATTTCAACGGGGCGCGCGGCGGGCTCTGCACCCAGGCGGCGGCGGCGGCGGCGGCGGCGGCGGCGGCGGCGGCGGCGGCGGCGGCGGCGGCGGCGGCGGCGGCGGCGGCGGCGGCGGCGGCGGCGGCGGCGGCAGTCTGAGGTGCCGCGGGCACGGCGGGCTGGCGGGAGGCTGGGGACCCCCCGGGGGACTGAGGAGGGGGGCTGTGCGTCTCGGGGGGCCGGGGGAGGGGGGCCGGGGGGGGCTGTGCGTCCCGGAGGGGGCCGGGGGGGGCTGTGCGTCCCGGAGGGGGCCGGGGAGGGGGGCCGGGGGGGGGCTGTGCGTCCCGGAGGGGGCCGGGGAGGGGGGCCGGGGGGGGGCTGTGCGTCCCGGAGGGGGCCGGGGAGGGGGGCGGGGGGGGGCTGTGCGTCCCGGAGGGGGCCGGGGAGGGGGGCTGGGGGGGGGGCTGTGCGTCCCGGGGGGGCCGGGGATGGGGGCTGGGGGGGGCTGTGCGTCCCGGAGGGGGCCGGGGAGGGGGGACTGTTCGTCCTAGGGGGGCTGGGGAGTGGGGCTGGGGGCGGGGGCTGCAGTCCCCCAAGGAGCTGGGGAGTGGGGCTGTGGGTCCTGGCGGGGCTTGAGAGTGGGGCTTGGGGCTCCCACGGGGCTGGAAAATGGTGTGGTCGGGTGCTGTGAGCACCGGGGGTCCTGGGGCTGGGAGGCGCTTGCAAACACCGGGGAGGGGCTGCGAGCATGGGGGGGCACAAGGGTTGCACCAGGGTCGGTGCACGATCACCTCCATTGTACGGGTGTCGATGTACAGCCAGCCGGGCTGCACGAGGCGCCGTGCGCATGCGCGGTCCCGGGGCGGGGACTACAACTCCCGGCGTGCCCCGCGCGGGCGGTCCGGTGGAGCCGCGCGCTGATTGGCTGCGGGCGGTATTTCAACGGGGCGCGCGGCGGGCTCTGCACCGAGGCGGCGGCGCAGCGTGAGTGTGAGGGGCCGCGGGCCCGGGGAGCCGAGGAGTGGGGCTGTGGCGGGGGGGGGGGGGCGGTCCTGCAGGCTCCGGGGACGGGGGCTGGGGGGGCTCCAGGCGGGGGAGGGGCTGTGAGCATCTGGGGAGTGGGGCTGGGGGGCGGGGCTGTGTGCCCTAGGGGGGCCGCGCAGTGGGGCCGGGGCGGGGGGGCGGGGTGGGCGCTGTGTGCAAACAGACCCTCCCTGCGAGTCCCCACTGTCGCCCCGTGGGGCCGGGCACCCCCCAGCCCTCCCTGCAGGCAGACGGGCAGCCTGTAGGCAATGGAGGCCGCCCGCCCCAGCGAGGTGCTCGAGCCTGGGGGCTTCACGGGCCGAGTCGAGGGAGGAGCTGCTGGAGAGAGGGCTTAGAAACGGCCTTCTGCCCCCGAAACTGCTGGAGCATTTGAAGGGGAGGGACAGGTCCACCCCAGGGCCCCAAGGGGAAGCCCTCGGAGCAGGGACTTGGGGTTGTTCCAGGAGCAAAAGCTGGTCCCAGCCAGCTCGCCTCTGCTCCCCCGGCACCGGGATCGGACCTTTCAGCCCCGTTTCTGCCAGAAGCATCACACAAGCGCTTGCCCTCCCCGGGGGCATCTTTGGGCCTTGAGAACAGGCGCAGCAGCTGGGTTTTTGGGCTCAGAAATGGGTGCCAAGTGAGCTGGTTTGGGGGCCCAAAGCAGAAGCCGGTTTGGCCGTTTGTGCGGGGGGCTGGGAGGGCATTGGGGGCTGCGGGGGAAAGCAGGGGGTGGGCAGGGTGCGTGGAGCCTCCCCGGGGGGAGGGGCTCTGGTCCTGCTGGACCCTGAAGTGCGGGAGGCCGGCACGCACCAGGCCCAACTCAACGTCTGCGGTGGTCTCTGGGGGGAAGAGGTGGTCTCTGCTTTTCAGACCCCGCACGCCCTCTTCGAGTCCAGCTCTTGCTTGTCGACTGCTTCGAATAGTTATTAACTAATTAGTCGTACAAACTAATTAATGTTTATACAATGTCCAACTATGATATTTAATCCTAATAGTCGAGTTTTGACGGCGATTGGTTTACGACCTTGTCAAAAGCCCAGGCTGTTGCAAATAGCTGGAGCTTGCAAGGAGAAGGAGCTGAAATCAACGGTGCAGAGCTGGAGCTTCAATTAGCCAGAACCGTCGCAAGCAGGAGCTGGAACGAGACGGGGTGTCCGCTGTCTGGGGCATGCCTTAGCCAGAGGCAAAATTACCAGCAGCTGTAACGAGCGGGAGCTGCGATTCGCTGCAGTGTCTGTTTGCCGGAGCATCCGTCGGCCAGACTGCACTCCCAGCACGGCTGAAGAGCAGCCAGGCGCAGGCAGGGCTGTCCCCGGCAAGGCGCTCCGAGCGGCAGGGAGGCGAGTTGTCCTTCTGCTAGCGGGGAGCCCGGCCTCTTCCCTCGGGGATTAAATCCACGCCACGCGTGGATCCGCTTTCTTTGCGTGGAGGGTCTCTCCCGGTCCCGTTCCCGAGGGCTGAAGCGAGGTCCCCCGGGGGGCAGGCGGCAGCACGAGGCGGCGGTGTCTCCCCGGTACCCGGCAAAGGGGAGCGAAACCGGCCGGCTGGAGCTCCCGGGGTGCACAGCCCGGCCCCGCACGGCAGAATCCTTCCCTGGGTTTTCACCGTTGGCTGGGTGTGACAAACAGGTTCATTTTGTGCCTCCTCTTTTCCCAGCGTCACCTTCTGCGTCACGTGAAGAAAATCCTGCGTGGTTGACGCCGCTTGCTGCTCAGGTAATGGCACGTGTGGGGCCGGGGGAGCCGGGAGAAACATTGGCGCGTTCAAGGTCGCTGCAGGTGCTCCACGTCAAACCCAGGGAAAAGGCAAATTTGCTGCCGGTGCAGAAAAGCTGATGAACAATTGCCGTGAACAGAGCGTGCCTACGTACCCTCGTTAGCGTAACTAACCCTGGGTAGTTACGAGTGTTTTCCTTTCAGGGAAAAGAATGAGCTTTCATCTACGAAAAATTAAGAGCTGCCTGTGTCCTTCTTTAAGTTCAAGTGTTTCTCTTCTGTTTGTTCATACTGATTTTATGGGCAGGTTGGAAATAGCCTTTTATTTTTATAGGCATAACTCAATTTGTAGTACTACGTGGTGTCAGGAGAGTGAATTTTGGAGCACCCAGGTATCACTAGAAACGGAATGAATGAGACACGATGGAAACTGATATTTAAACTTGATTTTTACTTGATTTTTTTTTTCCTGAGAGTGTTGATGGCACGTTGTCCTGTGGCTCAATCCACGTTCTGTTCAGTGGAGTCTTCAGTCTAGGACTTTTAAGGAAAAAAGTTGGTCCTTCCGAAAAAGGGCTAGTCGTTCATAGGCTCGAGGCATAGACTTGGAGAGCCGCTTAAGTACGTGATCAGAATTAAAGCCAAATGTCGCTTCGTGTTGCTGCTGTTGGCCTTCACGTTCGTTAATTTCCCCGCTGCTCCGTCATGGTTGGGAGCTCTGAATCATCATTTTTTTCACTCCCTAACGCATTTTTCTCCCCAAGGAGAGGCTACGTTTAAAAGTTACTTAGTTTCCTCGCAAATGCATCGGTCAATAAAACGGAGTTATGATTATTAAAACCACACAAATGACACCGGTCTTACAGATCTGGACTATTTCTGAACACGTGTTCATCGCGTGCAGATGTCATCGGGATACGGATCACCTGCATTTCATGCTCTGACGAGACAATCTGCTGAGACAGGGACGAGCTCCAAAAGAAAAAAAAGGTACAACGTCAAGGTTTTGTTTTGTTGTTGGTTTTTGTGGGCTTTTTGTTTGTGTTATTTTTTGGTTTGTGTTTTTTTTTTTTTTTAAAAGAGTGCGATGTTGACTGGTGGCAGCCTGCAGAGCTCTCTTGCTGCCTGACCTCTCCTTTTCTTCTCTGTCACTCCTCTTTCGTGGCTGTAATTTTCACTCGGGTAGTTTTAGAAGAGCGATTTAGTTCCTCGCCTGTGTAGATGTGCTGGTAATACCTGGAAGGTAAATGCTTGAACCGGTAGCGAATAACTTGGCTACAAGTAGAATTTCTGAAGGAAGAACAACAACAGCAGGAAGCAAGTAGCGAGTTACCCCAAATTTGTGTGTGTCAAATGTGTTCCAAATGGCTCGTTTTGGTAAACATAAATTTTCAGGAAGTTCAGGGTTGTGTGTGGAAAAACGTGCCCCTCTGTCTAGGTGTCCTGCTACGTAAATAGCATCAGTCAGTAGCACATCCAGCGGCAGGGCTCCTGTTCCCTGCTCTCGATATGGCCGTAGTAGTGTTGTGATATTTCGACCTAAGAGGCGGGTTTAGGAATGGAAGGAGAATGCCTGCGTTCTGCAAGGGCTACGAATGCCGACCCTTTTCTCTGCCTGCTGCTTTCCTGTGCGTGAGATGAAACTGTATTTTTTTTCTCCCTTGTTCCCGGTAGAAATATTTCTGAAGCTGTCGCTGCTGTGGGTTTGCAATGTGCGTTACTGCGTTTTTGTAGAGTTCTAGTTACGGATCGTTTCTGCCGCGGCAAAGTGTCAAGATACGGTTTTCAGTTTAAAGCTTCAGAAGCTGCATTCGCTGAAATCGGTGTAGGTGAAGCTGGTTGTTGTGGTTTAACCCGGCAGGCAGCTAAACACCACGCAGCTGCCCGCTCGCTCCCCCTGCCCCCAAAGTGGGGTGGGGGAGAGAATCGGAAAAAAAAGTGAAGTTCGTGGGGTGAGGTAAAGACAGTTTAATGGGACAGAACAGGAAGGGGAAACAATCGTAACGATAAAAGAATATACAAAATAAGCGGCGCACAATGCGATTGCTCACCGCCCGCCGACTGATGCCCAGCCGGTCCCCGAGCGGCAGTCGCCGCCGCCCGGCCAACTCCCCCAGCTTATGTACTGAGCGCGACGTCATATGGTACGGACTGTCCCTTTGGCCGGTTTGGGTCATCTGTCCTGGCTAAGGTCCCTCCCAGCTTCTCGCTGGCAGGGCATGAGAAGCTGAAAAGTCCCCGACTAGCGTAAGCGCTACTTAGCCACAACTAAAACATCAGCGTGTTATCCACGTTTTTCTCGTCCTAAATCTAAAACACAGCGCTATACCAGTTACCAGGAAGAGAATTAACTCTATCCCAGCCGAAACCAGGACGCTGGTCTTGCGCATGATCCCGCTGTGCTCGCAGGGGTGCTCAGTGGCTCCTCATCAAAACAGCGAGGTGCGTGTGGACGTCCGTAGGGTTGCGCTAGGGGTCTGGGGGCGTTATGTATTTTTGCTGTTGGAAGACGGAATAGAGCGTGTGCCTGTTAAATCTAACGATGGTCGAAGGTTGGGAGGGACCCTGAGCAGGTTTGGTGGCACAACTGCAGTTTTCAAAGATCTCGACCGTTTGGAGAAACGGCCTGGAAAAAAGGATTCCTCTTTTGCAGCGAGTTCGCGAGGACAGACGGGTTGCCGTACTCTTTAACAAAAATACTCAACTTGGGACGTATCGGGTGAGGAAATCGCGGCTCTACTTAGGCTTGAGAAAACGTACGTAGGTGTCTGTGCCTGTCACCTGCGCGTCTCTAGGCAAGTGAGTTCTAGCGAAACTAAAGCTGCCGATGAGCCAAAAGAAAAGGCACGGTTGTCTAAAACATGCAGAAGCTCTAGTGGCCTGTCTCAACAACTGCACCAAAGATGATGCAAAATACTTTCTCCTCCACTCAGTTGTAGTCTTCACAGAAAAGGAAGCTTTGTGCTAAACGTTTTTTTTTGGTTTTTTTTTTTGCCTTTCCTCTCAGCAGAATGTCAACTGCCGTGAAAGTACGAGACGGATGGAAAGGATCCATAGTGGTCTGCAAGTACAAGGTATGCCTGTGATGTGTGTCTGCATTTTTCCTAAGGTGCTTGTAGCGTGGACTTTACAGTCAACACGAAGAATGTGGCAGCTCTCCTTCTATCTGATTTTTTAACATGAAATATTTTAACACAAATACTAAAAATAAAGGTCTGTTCTGGAGCGTGGTACGCCTATTCAAGGCTTGCTTTCCTTCGTCTATTTTCTCTTCCTGAAAGCAGAGTCTTCTGTTTCTGTGTGCTTGCTATTAAAGGGTGCTGTGAAAATAATGTTGGACTAGAAGAGGAAAGGAACCGTTTGTAAGAGTTCGGACGTTCGGGAGAAACAGGCTTTGTTTTCACGATAAAAGCTTAATGCTTTTTCAGTCAGTCAGTGTTTAAAATACCTTACAGGAGCACTCGAAAACCTTACTGAGATACTGGCATCTGTGCTAAAAGCAATCAAGGTCAAAGAAGAGGCGTGGACAACACGGGACAAATCGGCGTCGCTTCGGTGTGTTTTCCAGGCTTTCCCGAGAAGCGGTAGCAGCCTTGTAACTAGCGACAGAGAGTCCTGATGTGTTTTCGGTGAGTTACTGATTCTCTAATGTCCTTTTTCCTAACCTGCAGCGCGTAATTTTGACTTCGGGTGGAAAGAGATTTTCCAGAATGGAAATCTTTTTCATTCAAAGGAGTTGCCTTTTACAAACTTCCCATCAGAATGGATCTTCAGAGATGACGTGCTTGGCAGTAGAAGTCATCCGCAAGGAGACTTTTCACTCTCTCTGGAAAAAAAAAAGGAGTTAAGTCGATTTCCTTGCAAGGACCCAAGCGCAGCACATCTTCCAATAGTCGACGTACGGCTGATCTTTGGTTCTCGGGTGTAACGGTCGAGAGATCGTAAAGACGCGTTCCTCCGCACGCTTGGGTACAGCCAACAGCGTTAGCAAACCTGCCAGTCCTTTTTGGTAGCCTGATGTATTGCAGCACCGGGGATTTGATATTCCCCACCGCCTGCCCCGCCCCCCCCCCCCCAAAAAAGTAAAACCGTATGGGAGATCTCTTATCTCACTGATTTTTCTATCATAAATGAAATTTTAAAAAGAAAGTTAAAATTGTCTAATTTCCAAACTGACTTGCGTTGTTTAAACTGCAACTGCCAAATAGCTGTAGTGTATAATTTATTAGGTGTGCTTAAGCAGTTGGGTAGTTGCTCTAAACGTTTAAAAAGAGAGGCAACTGAACGTTAGGGGCTTTTTTCCTGATCTTTTGGCAGAGTGCTCTGAAGCACTTTATTTCTGTCTCGCTTTCGACGGCGCGTTTCCCCGGCAGTTCGGTAGCATCGGTCTCGGCGCAGCTGGCCAGGCGTCCCTCCTAGTCATGTCACACACGCAAAACCCCTGGTCAAACGATAGCTGTGTAGCTTGGAGGTAGATAATTTAACGGTATGAATTCACAGCTACGCAATTTCAATGAACGCAAAAGGAAAATCAAATATTTTTATAGTACGAGTCTTCTCATTGTACGTATGTAAGCGCGCGCACGCCTTTTTAGCATAAAATGAATTGCTGAGATTTGTTCTTTCTTTTTCATTTTACTCTTCAAAGTTTTACGCTTCACTTTCAGCTTTATCGGCCAAGCGAGCGAGATGCGCAGCAGCAGCAGCGCAAGGGCTGGAGCTGCGGCGGTGGATCCGTGAGCGTAGATGCTGATTACGGCGCGCCCTTGTCCTGCAGCCTCACGGGGTTATCTCCCGGCAGCGGTGCTGTAAGGAAGGGACGAGGCGTTTTCCGACACCAGCGAGAGCGTTTACTTCTCTGCGAAGGACGCGTTCAGAATCGTGTCAATTAGTCCTCACGCGGATTTTAAGCGTTCGAATCGCTCGAGCTTTTAAAGGCGGCGTTGTATTTCGAGCTGACCCGTTTGCCTGGCACCCTCCTTTAGCCCGACTGCTACCCTCTCCCTTGTCCTGACCGAATTCCTCTGCTGCCTTCGGTGCTGTTTTTTTAACGTGCTGAAATATCCGTTGGGATTTTTGTTTTTCAGATGCCTCGCTGTGAGCGTCCCGTGGTGCTCAGGAGAGACCCCCGGCCCAGGTTTGCCTGCCGGTCGTTGGGCGTGCTGAGGGTGAGGGGCCGGCTGGCAGCCTGCGGGACGGGGGCTGGGGGGGGCTGCAAGCGTTTGGGGGGGCCGCCCCTCCTTTATCTTTCTAGCAGAGCCCCCCTTTTTGGCGGGGGTGCGTGCGTACATACGTAAACGGCATTATTAAAGTAACGAGCTGCCGGTTGGGGCCGTTTCCCTCGTTTTGTGTCTTTTTGGGGGGGTGAATAAAAAGGGGGGGTTGGGGGGCCTGGAGGGGTGATGATGTCATTTGGGGCACCCCAGCATCACCACGGGGGTGATGATGCCGTGGAGGAGCAGGTGAGTGGGGAATGGGGGGTCATGGGGGTCCGTGTCCCCCCCTCGGCCCCCCCCCCCCCAAGGGGGGTCACAGCCCAAATTGCCTGAAAATTCATGGGGGGGGTTTCAAAAATTTTTAAAAACTGTAAATATATCTGTGAGGCCTCGAAATAGAAAAAAATCTCTCCTTGTTACGTATATTGAAAAATAATATTAATTTATACGTACAAAAGGATTTCAAAATAAGGACCTATATCTGCCCTATTATATATATATATATATAAAGGATTTTAGAGTATAAAAAAATTCGAAAGATGTATATAGGGTTTTAAAATACAAAAATAACTCACGTCTGTATAAATTAAAAAATAAAGAACTTCCAAATGCAAAAAGGATGATACATTTTATACATGAAGGAATTTAAAATAGAAAAAGGTCTGAATAGATACCGCTATCTACACTTACTACGTGTTACATAGAGAGTCTACATAGACATTATATGTAATCTAAGAGATTATGTACAAGTGTAAATAGACATCTAAGTCTAAAACCTAAGTCTATAAAGATATAGGTGTAAATATATGTAAGTGTAAATAGAGAAGTCTATAAAGACATTTAAGTGTTCAAAATATGTAAGTCAACAGATCCATAGTCTGAGCAGGTATTATATATAAGAAGTGGGAAATAGGGGGGTATAAGTGAAACATAAATATATTCACTAAATATATATAGAGAGATATGTGTAAATACATTAAGTGTAAATGTCTCTGATAATAAGGTTTTTAAAATGCAAAGAAACCCTGTTTACAGAAAGGATTTTAAAATTCGACACACACACACACACACACACACACACACACCCCGCCCCGAAACACCTCTCTATTGAAGATATAAAAGCGCTTTCAAAAGCTGCCTCTTCCCTGTTCTCCTTTTCCGCCTGTTCCCATCCTGATTGGGGGCCAGTTCCCCCAACAGGGACTTTCCCCTGCAGGGCTGCGCACGCAGAGCGGGACCTGCCGCCATGGCCTAAAAATACCACAAAACCCCTAATTCGGGGCCTGCAAGGGGTGGGGAAAAAAAAGCCCGCAATTTTGGGGGAAAAATACCCAACTTGGAGCTCCCGGGAAAGCCAAATCCGCCTGGATTTGGGCAGCCGGAAAGCAAAAAAAAAACCCATTTTCACGCACAAAACGAAAAAGCAAAAACCACCAGTTTTTGTTGTGAAAAAGCGTTGAAAAACCTCCAAATGGTGGAATGTTTTGGAAAAGGAAAAAACCCCAATTTTGATATTATGGAAAAGCAAAACACCCCCCTGATTTGGGGAAGATTTGGGGTGAAACACCAGCCACTTGAGGGGCATTGCTCGTGGTTATCCAGCGAGGGTCAGTCATCGGGAACGGATTATCTGTTGCGGGTCATCCCAGGCGAGTTTTCTGCTGTGGGTGGTCCCGGGTGGACCCCCTGGCGTAGGTCACCCCCACGCATGTGCCCCCCCGCCCCTCCCGGTGTCCGCCCCGCCTTTCCCGTGCGAGGTTTTTCCCCCCCGTGCGAGGTTTTCCCCGTGACGCGCCCCCCGTATCCCCTGCCCTCCTACCTCGTGCCCGCACTGCCCTCCTCTCTCCTCTCCCTCCTCCCACCCCCCGTGTTCCGCACTGCCTCCCCGTAACCCCTCTGCCCCGGACCCCTGGGGTGCTGCCTGCCCCGCCAACCTGCCCGTTGCCCCCCGCCCAAACTCTGGCACCCCCCTCCCGCTCCCCCGCACCCCACTCCCACCCCGCTCTCCCTCCTCCTGCGTTTTGGGTTTGTGCTGCAAACGGCGTCGGTGACGCGGGGCTGCGTGAGTTCCCGCTGCGCAGCGCTTGCACGGCGCCGGGGGCTGTGCTGCTCCTCGCCCCGCCCTGCCGGCGAGCGGGCTGGGGGTGCGCGAGGGCCTGGGAGGGGGCACCGCTGGGAGAGCTGACCCCGGCGGACCCAGGGGATGTTCCAGACCCTGTGACGTCAGGAAATAAAACTCGGGGGGCGGTTGGCGGGGGGGCCGCTGCTGGGCTGCGGCTGGCTGGGCATCGGGCGGTTGGCGGTGAGCCGTTGTTTTCATTTGTACCGCTTGTCTGTCTGGGGTTTTTCGCTCTGTTGTTTGGGGGTTTTTTCCCCCCTTTTCCTTACAAGTGGAGTTTTTTCACTTTTGCCCTTCCAATTCTCTCCCCCCTCCCACTGAGGGGGGAGCGAGTGAGCGGTTGTGTGGTGCTGAGTTGCCAGCTGGGATTAAACCACGGCACAAGGTGAGTTGCAAGCCCTGCTGGCTAAACGCTTTAGGCTCTCCGTGTTATTCCTGCCATCTTGCCCTCCTTGTTCTTTCCTGCTGCTTTCAAGTGCCTTGTGCTCCAGCAGCAGGCTGGGAAGGAGGGTTGTGGCAGGAGCTGCAGCACCCTGTGACTCCTTCTCAGGCTGCTAGCTTCGCCCTTTGTATGGGCTGCCGAGGTCGTCGGCTCCGCAGGGGCCACAGGCAGCCCGCAGAGCTTGACGCCAAGCCGTTCCTTTCCCCTCTGCGCAGCAGCGGTTCTGCCGCTGCTACAGGCAGCCGCTTGCTCGAGGGCGAGGGGCTGGGATGACGACAGGCTGCTGCACGCTTCAGTCGAACTGAGACGCCGTTCTCTGAGGAGCCGGTGCAAGGAGAGCTCAGGTCCGTTCTGTACTGCCGATGGCTCTTCACAAGGGAAGCGTGCTCTGGTTTTAGCAGAAAAAGGTGTCGGTCACAGGCAGCCGCCTATCACTGCGCACAGCTCAGCTATTTGGCAGGGGTCTTGCTTGTTCAAGTAGAGGCGTATTCCTCGCCTTGCAGTCTCGATGGCAAAACAATCGGGGGTTCAAGCTACAAAAGCACAGAGCAAGGATGGAACCTGCCGGGCTCTACGGTCAACTGCTGAGGACGCCTAATACACCAGCAGGCCTCTTGGCTTTCCCTGCCTCATTTCTAATTCCTTTGCACGCTGGAGGGCAGGGTGGTAAGTGACGTCGTGCAGTGTCTCTCCTCCAAGTGGCAAGCCCTGCGCGTGTGCAGGATGAGGAGAGCAGAGTGCTGATAGCACAGAGGCGAGGAAAGCTGCAAACACCGCAACACAGCCCCAGGACCACCAGCGTATCGCTCGTTTGCAGGTCAGCCACTGGCACCGGGTCTGCTCAGAAGCGCGGTTTCCTGATGGACATAGCTGCCCCTCCCCTGCTCTCAGGGTGTCACCCGTGTGGCCTTATTTTTTTTAAATCTCTCTCCAGCATCTGTTGAGTCGCCGCTGTCACTCCCACAACCCCGATGCCACCTGCAGACCGAGACAGCGATCCCTGGGGCTTCCCCCGGGTTAGAAAGAAACCTGTTCCACAGGTTCCCTGTGCTGCTTCTCCTCCCCGGGTAATGGGCTGGGGGGCACGGGCAGAAACCACCACGGGACTTGTAAAGCGGCCAAAGGGAAAGGACTGAAATGCTGGAGCCACCGGGTGCTTTTTGGTACAGAGGCGATGAAGATTAGTGCCCGGGCCGCGAGTGGGAAAAGGGCAGGGAAATCTAAGCCCAGTACCGCCAGTAAGCAGTTACCGTCTTTCGATGGTACGAACTGGGCGGAGAGAAGGGGAAAGGGTCGGTGAGGCGACGGTGGCACCCGGCGGGCAGAATTGGGTACTGCAGCTCTTGAGCCGCGCATGCGCGGTGGCGCGCTCTCCTTTGCTCGCTGCTGCCACCAAGCGACCAGAATTCGGTACTGCAGCTCTTGAGCCGCGCATGCGCAGTGGCGCGCTTTTCTTTGCTCGCTGCTGCCACCGAGCGACCAAAGCCGGGTACTGCAGCTCTTGAGCCGCGCATGCGCAATGGCGCGCTCTCCTTTGCTCGCTGCTGCCACCGAGCGACCAGAATTCGGTACTGCAGCTCTTGAGCCGCGCATGCGCAGTGGCGCGCCTTTCTTTGCTCGCTGCTGCCACTGAGCGACCAGAATTGGGTACTGCAGCTCTTGAGCCGCGCATGCGTAGTGGCGCGCCTTTCTTTGCTCGCTGCTGCCACCGAGCGACCAAAGCTGGGTACTGCAGCTCTTGAGCCGCGCATGCGCGGTGGCGCGCCCTTCTTTGCTCGCTGCTGCCACCGAGCGACCAGAATTCGGTACTGCAGCTCTTGAGCCGCGCATGCGCAGTGGCGCGCTCTCCTTTGCTCGCTGCTGCCACCGAGCGACCAAAATTCGGTACTGCAGCTCTTGAGCCGCGCATGCGCGGTGGCGCCCCCTTTCTCCGCGCTGCCGTCCGCCGGTAACGGCAATGCCGTACTGTGGTGCCTGCGGGGTGATGCCGCCGCGTTCGTTGGTTCGTTCCGGTAAGGAAACGCCGCTGCCGCCCCACGTGCGCGGTGCCGGCGGGCGCTGGGCCTGCAAAGCGCGGACCTGCAGCGCCGGTGCCGCCCCCGTGCACGCGCCGCCCGGCGGCTGCTCGCTGCTGCCGCCCCGTGGCCGAATCGCGGTACTGCAGCGCCGGCACCGCTCAGGTGCGCAGCAGCGCCGCCGCCGCCGCCGCCTTCGCTGCTGCCGCCCCGAAGCCGAAGCGTGGTCCTGCAGCCCGGCGTTCGCGCGCCGGCTCTGGCCCCTCCATGCGCCGTCCCCATCCCGGTGCCTCCCTCATCCCGGTGCATTCGTCATCCCGGGCGGCAATGGTTAGGGTGCCCCCCCCCCCGCATGCCAGCACCCCCAAGAGTATCGGCGTGTCCCGGTGCTGTCCCCATCCCTGGGGCAGCTCCCCGTCCCCTGTCCCTGCGGCTGGTCGTTGGGCTCTGTGTTCCCCCAATAAAACACGGGGACAGAGGGGACCCCTGGGGACAGGGGGTGGGGACCCCCAGAGAGTAGGCTGTGCTGCCGTCGCTCCTCGGTGCTGGCCCTGCTTGTCCCCTGTCCCCCCAGTGGTGACGAACTCCGGGCCACTGGCGGGGACCCTCACTGTCACCTTCCCCCCATGCCGGTTGCCACCAGCGACAGGGACAGCGACGCACCCCCGGGGGTGTTTGGGGTCCCCAGGGTGGGAGCGGAGCTGCAGGATGCCGGGTCCCCCCTGCCCGAGCCCTGCAGACCCACCCAGGTGGAGCGCAGGCAACCCCGGCCCTGTCCCCAGCCCTGTCTCCGCGTGGCCGTGGGTCGGTGCTGCCATTGCGTGGCCAGCGGCTGGGAGGACACAGCTCCCGCCGGCTGGGGCCAGAGGAGCCCGGCAGCCTGGGGACCCCCGGGAAGGGCTGGCTGTCATGGGGACTCGGCGCCCAGGGCCCAGGGCACCCCAGAGACCCTACAACAGGGTGCAGCATGAACTATTTTATTACCTGTGCAGTATCCATGAGTGAGTCCCCATCGTTCCCATCCTGGTCCCCCAGTGGGTCGGGGTCCCAGCTGCCCCTGGGGGTGGCTGCAGGTGTCGGGGGTGGGATCCCTTCTCCCCGCGGTGCCCCCCACCTCCCCAGGGTCATCCCTCCCAATCTCAACTCCCCACATGGTGTCCTCAATCTCCCGAGAAACACCTCTGTCCCCCAATGTCCCCCTACCTACCCCACTCCCAGGGTCCCTCCCGGACCCCAGGATTCCCCCCCTGCCCCATCCTGAGGCCGCCCCCCCCCCCCCCATCCCCATGGTCATGAGACACACACACACACACCCCCTCCGGCACTGGGGAGACACTGGGAAGAGCCGGCACTGCCATCTCGGGGTCCTGCTAGCCCTCATCCTCCCTAAAGTCTTGCACCATGCTCTGCTCCTTGGGGGGAGTGCCCACAGTCAGGGGGGTGGGGGCTCCCCTCCTCCCCAGGGAACCCCCCCAACCTGTCCAGGGCACCCTCTGCCACCTCCCCAGGGTCCAATCACCGTAACAGGGTCTGACCCTGGCGTCCCGCTGGTTAACGTCAGGTCCAAGAGAAGGTTCCTCACTACTCCTTGATTAGTTCTTAGGTGCCAGCTCGAGCTGGGTGCCTCCAGAGAGGGACCCCTACCCCGGATCACCCTCCTTGCACACCTGCACCCGTTGCAGGAGGGTCCACGCACACCATGGGAGCCATGTGGGAACCGGAGGCGGCCTCGAGGCTGCTCAGCAGCAGTCAAAACACCCCAGTGGTTTCAGGCACCGGCTGTTTTGCTCCCGAACCCAAGGGTACTGCCGAGAAAAATAACCACCACTGTCACACGAGGGTCCTGCACAGTCCCCACCATCGCACAAGGGTCCCCGTGCACCTGCCCGCCATTGCACGAGGGTCCCCTGCACACCAACCAATTGCATAAGGGTCTTCCTGCACTGCCCCCCCCATTGCATGGGCGTCTCCACACACCGACCCCCCCGCTGCGCAAAGGTCCCCGCACAATCCCCACCGTTGCAGGGGGGTCCCTGCGCAGGCACCCGCACTGCACAAGGCGCCGTGCGCATGCGCACTTCCGGGGCGGGGACTACAACTCCCGGCGTGCCCCCCGCGGGCGGCCCGGAGGAGCCGCGCGCTGATTGGCTGCGGAGGATATTTCAACGGGGCGCGCGGCGGGCTCTGCACCCAGGCGGCCGCGGCGGCGGCGGCGGCGGCGGCGGCGGCGGCGGCGGCGGCGGCGGCGGCGGCGGCGGCGGCGGCGGCGGCGGCGGCGGCGGCGGCGGCGGCGGCGGCGGCGGCGGCGGCGGCGGCAGTCTGAGGTGCCGCGGGCACGGCGGGCTGGCGGGAGGCTGGGGACCCCCCGGGGGACTGAGGAGGGGGGCTGTGCGTCTCGGGGGGACGGGGGAGGGGGGCCGGGGGGGGCTGTGCGTCCCGGAGGGGGACGGGGGGGGCTGTGCGTCCCGGAGGGGGCCGGGGAGGGGGGCCGGGGGGGGGCTGTGCGTCCCGGAGGGGGCCGGGGAGGGGGGCCGGGGGGGGGCTGTGCGTCCCGGAGGGGGCCGGGGAGGGGGGCGGGGGGGGGCTGTGCGTCCCGGAGGGGGCCGGGGAGGGGGGCTGGGGGGGGGGCTGTGCGTCCCGGGGGGGCCGGGGATGGGGGCTGGGGGGGGCTGTGCGTCCCGGAGGGGGCCGGGGAGGGGGGACTGTTCGTCCTAGGGGGGCTGGGGAGTGGGGCTGGGGGCGGGGGCTGCAGTCCCCCAAGGAGCTGGGGAGTGGGGCTGTGGGTCCTGGCGGGGCTTGAGAGTGGGGCTTGGGGCTCCCACGGGGCTGGAAAATGGTGTGGTCGGGGGTCCTGGGGCTGGGAGGCGCTTGCAAACACCGGGGAGGGGCTGCGAGCATGGGGGGGCACAAGGGTTGCACCAGGGTCGGTGCACGATCACCTCCATTGTACGGGTGTCGATGTACAGCCAGCCGGGCTGCACGAGGCGCCGTGCGCATGCGCGGTCCCGGGGCGGGGACTACAACTCCCGGCGTGCCCCGCGCGGGCGGTCCGGTGGAGCCGCGCGCTGATTGGCTGCGGGCGGTATTTCAACGGGGCGCGCGGCGGGCTCTGCACCGAGGCGGCGGCGCAGCGTGAGTGTGAGGGGCCGCGGGCCCGGGGAGCCGAGGAGTGGGGCTGTGGCGGGGGGGGGGGGGCGGTCCTGCAGGCTCCGGGGACGGGGGCTGGGGGGGCTCCAGGCGGGGGAGGGGCTGTGAGCATCTGGGGAGTGGGGCTGGGGGGCGGGGCTGTGTGCCCTAGGGGGGCCGCGCAGTGGGGCCGGGGCGGGGGGGCGGGGTGGGCGCTGTGTGCAAACAGACCCTCCCTGCGAGTCCCCACTGTCGCCCCGTGGGGCCGGGCACCCCCCAGCCCTCCCTGCAGGCAGACGGGCAGCCTGTAGGCAATGGAGGCCGCCCGCCCCAGCGAGGTGCTCGAGCCTGGGGGCTTCACGGGCCGAGTCGAGGGAGGAGCTGCTGGAGAGAGGGCTTAGAAACGGCCTTCTGCCCCCGAAACTGCTGGAGCATTTGAAGGGGAGGGACAGGTCCACCCCAGGGCCCCAAGGGGAAGCCCTCGGAGCAGGGACTTGGGGTTGTTCCAGGAGCAAAAGCTGGTCCCAGCCAGCTCGCCTCTGCTCCCCCGGCACCGGGATCGGACCTTTCAGCCCCGTTTCTGCCAGAAGCATCACACAAGCGCTTGCCCTCCCCGGGGGCATCTTTGGGCCTTGAGAACAGGCGCAGCAGCTGGGTTTTTGGGCTCAGAAATGGGTGCCAAGTGAGCTGGTTTGGGGGCCCAAAGCAGAAGCCGGTTTGGCCGTTTGTGCGGGGGGCTGGGAGGGCATTGGGGGCTGCGGGGGAAAGCAGGGGGTGGGCAGGGTGCGTGGAGCCTCCCCGGGGGGAGGGGCTCTGGTCCTGCTGGACCCTGAAGTGCGGGAGGCCGGCACGCACCAGGCCCAACTCAACGTCTGCGGTGGTCTCTGGGGGGAAGAGGTGGTCTCTGCTTTTCAGACCCCGCACGCCCTCTTCGAGTCCAGCTCTTGCTTGTCGACTGCTTCGAATAGTTATTAACTAATTAGTCGTACAAACTAATTAATGTTTATACAATGTCCAACTATGATATTTAATCCTAATAGTCGAGTTTTGACGGCGATTGGTTTACGACCTTGTCAAAAGCCCAGGCTGTTGCAAATAGCTGGAGCTTGCAAGGAGAAGGAGCTGAAATCAACGGTGCAGAGCTGGAGCTTCAATTAGCCAGAACCGTCGCAAGCAGGAGCTGGAACGAGACGGGGTGTCCGCTGTCTGGGGCATGCCTTAGCCAGAGGCAAAATTACCAGCAGCTGTAACGAGCGGGAGCTGCGATTCGCTGCAGTGTCTGTTTGCCGGAGCATCCGTCGGCCAGACTGCACTCCCAGCACGGCTGAAGAGCAGCCAGGCGCAGGCAGGGCTGTCCCCGGCAAGGCGCTCCGAGCGGCAGGGAGGCGAGTTGTCCTTCTGCTAGCGGGGAGCCCGGGCTCTTCCCTCGGGGATTAAATCCACGCCACGCGTGGATCCGCTTTCTTTGCGTGGAGGGTCTCTCCCGGTCCCGTTCCCGAGGGCTGAAGCGAGGTCCCCCGGGGGGCAGGCGGCAGCACGAGGCGGCGGTGTCTCCCCGGTACCCGGCAAAGGGGAGCGAAACCGGCCGGCTGGAGCTCCCGGGGTGCACAGCCCGGCCCCGCACGGCAGAATCCTTCCCTGGGTTTTCACCGTTGGCTGGGTGTGACAAACAGGTTCATTTTGTGCCTCCTCTTTTCCCAGCGTCACCTTCTGCGTCACGTGAAGAAAATCCTGCGTGGTTGACGCCGCTTGCTGCTCAGGTAATGGCACGTGTGGGGCCGGGGGAGCCGGGAGAAACATTGGCGCGTTCAAGGTCGCTGCAGGTGCTCCACGTCAAACCCAGGGAAAAGGCAAATTTGCTGCCGGTGCAGAAAAGCTGATGAACAATTGCCGTGAACAGAGCGTGCCTACGTACCCTCGTTAGCGTAACTAACCCTGGGTAGTTACGAGTGTTTTCCTTTCAGGGAAAAGAATGAGCTTTCATCTACGAAAAATTAAGAGCTGCCTGTGTCCTTCTTTAAGTTCAAGTGTTTCTCTTCTGTTTGTTCATACTGATTTTATGGGCAGGTTGGAAATAGCCTTTTATTTTTATAGGCATAACTCAATTTGTAGTACTACGTGGTGTCAGGAGAGTGAATTTTGGAGCACCCAGGTATCACTAGAAACGGAATGAATGAGACACGATGGAAACTGATATTTAAACTTGATTTTTACTTGATTTTTTTTTTCCTGAGAGTGTTGATGGCACGTTGTCCTGTGGCTCAATCCACGTTCTGTTCAGTGGAGTCTTCAGTCTAGGACTTTTAAGGAAAAAAGTTGGTCCTTCCGAAAAAGGGCTAGTCGTTCATAGGCTCGAGGCATAGACTTGGAGAGCCGCTTAAGTACGTGATCAGAATTAAAGCCAAATGTCGCTTCGTGTTGCTGCTGTTGGCCTTCACGTTCGTTAATTTCCCCGCTGCTCCGTCATGGTTGGGAGCTCTGAATCATCATTTTTTTCACTCCCTAACGCATTTTTCTCCCCAAGGAGAGGCTACGTTTAAAAGTTACTTAGTTTCCTCGCAAATGCATCGGTCAATAAAACGGAGTTATGATTATTAAAACCACACAAATGACACCGGTCTTACAGATCTGGACTATTTCTGAACACGTGTTCATCGCGTGCAGATGTCATCGGGATACGGATCACCTGCATTTCATGCTCTGACGAGACAATCTGCTGAGACAGGGACGAGCTCCAAAAGAAAAAAAAGGTACAACGTCAAGGTTTTGTTTTGTTGTTGGTTTTTGTGGGCTTTTTGTTTGTGTTATTTTTTGGTTTGTGTTTTTTTTTTTTTTTAAAAGAGTGCGATGTTGACTGGTGGCAGCCTGCAGAGCTCTCTTGCTGCCTGACCTCTCCTTTTCTTCTCTGTCACTCCTCTTTCGTGGCTGTAATTTTCACTCGGGTAGTTTTAGAAGAGCGATTTAGTTCCTCGCCTGTGTAGATGTGCTGGTAATACCTGGAAGGTAAATGCTTGAACCGGTAGCGAATAACTTGGCTACAAGTAGAATTTCTGAAGGAAGAACAACAACAGCAGGAAGCAAGTAGCGAGTTACCCCAAATTTGTGTGTGTCAAATGTGTTCCAAATGGCTCGTTTTGGTAAACATAAATTTTCAGGAAGTTCAGGGTTGTGTGTGGAAAAACGTGCCCCTCTGTCTAGGTGTCCTGCTACGTAAATAGCATCAGTCAGTAGCACATCCAGCGGCAGGGCTCCTGTTCCCTGCTCTCGATATGGCCGTAGTAGTGTTGTGATATTTCGACCTAAGAGGCGGGTTTAGGAATGGAAGGAGAATGCCTGCGTTCTGCAAGGGCTACGAATGCCGACCCTTTTCTCTGCCTGCTGCTTTCCTGTGCGTGAGATGAAACTGTATTTTTTTTCTCCCTTGTTCCCGGTAGAAATATTTCTGAAGCTGTCGCTGCTGTGGGTTTGCAATGTGCGTTACTGCGTTTTTGTAGAGTTCTAGTTACGGATCGTTTCTGCCGCGGCAAAGTGTCAAGATACGGTTTTCAGTTTAAAGCTTCAGAAGCTGCATTCGCTGAAATCGGTGTAGGTGAAGCTGGTTGTTGTGGTTTAACCCGGCAGGCAGCTAAACACCACGCAGCTGCCCGCTCGCTCCCCCTGCCCCCAAAGTGGGGTGGGGGAGAGAATCGGAAAAAAAAGTGAAGTTCGTGGGGTGAGGTAAAGACAGTTTAATGGGACAGAACAGGAAGGGGAAACAATCGTAACGATAAAAGAATATACAAAATAAGCGGCGCACAATGCGATTGCTCACCGCCCGCCGACTGATGCCCAGCCGGTCCCCGAGCGGCAGTCGCCGCCGCCCGGCCAACTCCCCCAGCTTATGTACTGAGCGTGACGTCATATGGTACGGACTGTCCCTTTGGCCGGTTTGGGTCATCTGTCCTGGCTAAGGTCCCTCCCAGCTTCTCGCTGGCAGGGCATGAGAAGCTGAAAAGTCCCCGACTAGCGTAAGCGCTACTTAGCCACAACTAAAACATCAGCGTGTTATCCACGTTTTTCTCGTCCTAAATCTAAAACACAGCGCTATACCAGTTACCAGGAAGAGAATTAACTCTATCCCAGCCGAAACCAGGACGCTGGTCTTGCGCATGATCCCGCTGTGCTCGCAGGGGTGCTCAGTGGCTCCTCATCAAAACAGCGAGGTGCGTGTGGACGTCCGTAGGGTTGCGCTAGGGGTCTGGGGGCGTTATGTATTTTTGCTGTTGGAAGACGGAATAGAGCGTGTGCCTGTTAAATCTAACGATGGTCGAAGGTTGGGAGGGACCCTGAGCAGGTTTGGTGGCACAACTGCAGTTTTCAAAGATCTCGACCGTTTGGAGAAACGGCCTGGAAAAAAGGATTCCTCTTTTGCAGCGAGTTCGCGAGGACAGACGGGTTGCCGTACTCTTTAACAAAAATACTCAACTTGGGACGTATCGGGTGAGGAAATCGCGGCTCTACTTAGGCTTGAGAAAACGTACGTAGGTGTCTGTGCCTGTCACCTGCGCGTCTCTAGGCAAGTGAGTTCTAGCGAAACTAAAGCTGCCGATGAGCCAAAAGAAAAGGCACGGTTGTCTAAAACATGCAGAAGCTCTAGTGGCCTGTCTCAACAACTGCACCAAAGATGATGCAAAATACTTTCTCCTCCACTCAGTTGTAGTCTTCACAGAAAAGGAAGCTTTGTGCTAAACGTTTTTTTTTGGTTTTTTTTTTTGCCTTTCCTCTCAGCAGAATGTCAACTGCCGTGAAAGTACGAGACGGATGGAAAGGATCCATAGTGGTCTGCAAGTACAAGGTATGCCTGTGATGTGTGTCTGCATTTTTCCTAAGGTGCTTGTAGCGTGGACTTTACAGTCAACACGAAGAATGTGGCAGCTCTCCTTCTATCTGATTTTTTAACATGAAATATTTTAACACAAATACTAAAAATAAAGGTCTGTTCTGGAGCGTGGTACGCCTATTCAAGGCTTGCTTTCCTTCGTCTATTTTCTCTTCCTGAAAGCAGAGTCTTCTGTTTCTGTGTGCTTGCTATTAAAGGGTGCTGTGAAAATAATGTTGGACTAGAAGAGGAAAGGAACCGTTTGTAAGAGTTCGGACGTTCGGGAGAAACAGGCTTTGTTTTCACGATAAAAGCTTAATGCTTTTTCAGTCAGTCAGTGTTTAAAATACCTTACAGGAGCACTCGAAAACCTTACTGAGATACTGGCATCTGTGCTAAAAGCAATCAAGGTCAAAGAAGAGGCGTGGACAACACGGGACAAATCGGCGTCGCTTCGGTGTGTTTTCCAGGCTTTCCCGAGAAGCGGTAGCAGCCTTGTAACTAGCGACAGAGAGTCCTGATGTGTTTTCGGTGAGTTACTGATTCTCTAATGTCCTTTTTCCTAACCTGCAGCGCGTAATTTTGACTTCGGGTGGAAAGAGATTTTCCAGAATGGAAATCTTTTTCATTCAAAGGAGTTGCCTTTTACGAACTTCCCATCAGAATGGATCTTCAGAGATGACGTGCTTGGCAGTAGAAGTCATCCGCAAGGAGACTTTTCACTCTCTCTGGAAAAAAAAAAGGAGTTAAGTCGATTTCCTTGCAAGGACCCAAGCGCAGCACATCTTCCAATAGTCGACGTACGGCTGATCTTTGGTTCTCGGGTGTAACGGTCGAGAGATCGTAAAGACGCGTTCCTCCGCACGCTTGGGTACAGCCAACAGCGTTAGCAAACCTGCCAGTCCTTTTTGGTAGCCTGATGTATTGCAGCACCGGGGATTTGATATTCCCCACCGCCTGCCCCGCCCCCCCCCCCCCAAAAAAGTAAAACCGTATGGGAGATCTCTTATCTCACTGATTTTTCTATCATAAATGAAATTTTAAAAAGAAAGTTAAAATTGTCTAATTTCCAAACTGACTTGCGTTGTTTAAACTGCAACTGCCAAATAGCTGTAGTGTATAATTTATTAGGTGTGCTTAAGCAGTTGGGTAGTTGCTCTAAACGTTTAAAAAGAGAGGCAACTGAACGTTAGGGGCTTTTTTCCTGATCTTTTGGCAGAGTGCTCTGAAGCACTTTATTTCTGTCTCGCTTTCGACGGCGCGTTTCCCCGGCAGTTCGGTAGCATCGGTCTCGGCGCAGCTGGCCAGGCGTCCCTCCTAGTCATGTCACACACGCAAAACCCCTGGTCAAACGATAGCTGTGTAGCTTGGAGGTAGATAATTTAACGGTATGAATTCACAGCTACGCAATTTCAATGAACGCAAAAGGAAAATCAAATATTTTTATAGTACGAGTCTTCTCATTGTACGTATGTAAGCGCGCGCACGCCTTTTTAGCATAAAATGAATTGCTGAGATTTGTTCTTTCTTTTTCATTTTACTCTTCAAAGTTTTACGCTTCACTTTCAGCTTTATCGGCCAAGCGAGCGAGATGCGCAGCAGCAGCAGCGCAAGGGCTGGAGCTGCGGCGGTGGATCCGTGAGCGTAGATGCTGATTACGGCGCGCCCTTGTCCTGCAGCCTCACGGGGTTATCTCCCGGCAGCGGTGCTGTAAGGAAGGGACGAGGCGTTTTCCGACACCAGCGAGAGCGTTTACTTCTCTGCGAAGGACGCGTTCAGAATCGTGTCAATTAGTCCTCACGCGGATTTTAAGCGTTCGAATCGCTCGAGCTTTTAAAGGCGGCGTTGTATTTCGAGCTGACCCGTTTGCCTGGCACCCTCCTTTAGCCCGACTGCTACCCTCTCCCTTGTCCTGACCGAATTCCTCTGCTGCCTTCGGTGCTGTTTTTTTAACGTGCTGAAATATCCGTTGGGATTTTTGTTTTTCAGATGCCTCGCTGTGAGCGTCCCGTGGTGCTCAGGAGAGACCCCCGGCCCAGGTTTGCCTGCCGGTCGTTGGGCGTGCTGAGGGTGAGGGGCCGGCTGGCAGCCTGCGGGACGGGGGCTGGGGGGGGCTGCAAGCGTTTGGGGGGGCCGCCCCTCCTTTATCTTTCTAGCAGAGCCCCCCTTTTTGGCGGGGGTGCGTGCGTACATACGTAAACGGCATTATTAAAGTAACGAGCTGCCGGTTGGGGCCGTTTCCCTCGTTTTGTGTCTTTTTGGGGGGGTGAATAAAAAGGGGGGGTTGGGGGGCCTGGAGGGGTGATGATGTCATTTGGGGCACCCCAGCATCACCACGGGGGTGATGATGCCGTGGAGGAGCAGGTGAGTGGGGAATGGGGGGTCATGGGGGTCCGTGTCCCCCCCTCGGCCCCCCCCCCCCAAGGGGGGTCACAGCCCAAATTGCCTGAAAATTCATGGGGGGGGTTTCAAAAATTTTTAAAAACTGTAAATATATCTGTGAGGCCTCGAAATAGAAAAAAATCTCTCCTTGTTACGTATATTGAAAAATAATATTAATTTATACGTACAAAAGGATTTCAAAATAAGGACCTATATCTGCCCTATTTTATATATATATATATAAAGGATTTTAGAGTATAAAAAAATTCGAAAGATGTATATAGGGTTTTAAAATACAAAAATAACTCACATCTGTATAAATTAAAAAATAAAGAACTTCCAAATGCAAAAAGGATGATACATTTTATACATGAAGGAATTTAAAATAGAAAAAGGTCTGAATAGATACCGCTATCTACACTTACTACGTGTTACATAGAGAGTCTACATAGACATTATATGTAATCTAAGAGATTATGTACAAGTGTAAATAGACATCTAAGTCTAAAACCTAAGTCTATAAAGATATAGGTGTAAATATATGTAAGTGTAAATAGAGAAGTCTATAAAGACATTTAAGTGTTCAAAATATGTAAGTCAACAGATCCATAGTCTGAGCAGGTATTATATATAAGAAGTGGGAAATAGGGGGGTATAAGTGAAACATAAATATATTCACTAAATATATAGAGAGAGATATGTGTAAATACATTAAGTGTAAATGTCTCTGATAATAAGGTTTTTAAAATGCAAAGAAACCCTGTTTACAGAAAGGATTTTAAAATTCGACACACACACACACACACACACACACACACACCCCGCCCCGAAACACCTCTCTATTGAAGATATAAAAGCGCTTTCAAAAGCTGCCTCTTCCCTGTTCTCCTTTTCCGCCTGTTCCCATCCTGATTGGGGGCCAGTTCCCCCAACAGGGACTTTCCCCTGCAGGGCTGCGCACGCAGAGCGGGACCTGCCGCCATGGCCTAAAAATACCACAAAACCCCTAATTCGGGGCCTGCAAGGGGTGGGGAAAAAAAAGCCCGCAATTTTGGGGGAAAAATACCCAACTTGGAGCTCCCGGGAAAGCCAAATCCGCCTGGATTTGGGCAGCCGGAAAGCAAAAAAAAAACCCATTTTCACGCACAAAACGAAAAAGCAAAAACCACCAGTTTTTGTTGTGAAAAAGCGTTGAAAAACCTCCAAATGGTGGAATGTTTTGGAAAAGGAAAAAACCCCAATTTTGATATTATGGAAAAGCAAAACACCCCCCTGATTTGGGGAAGATTTGGGGTGAAACACCAGCCACTTGAGGGGCATTGCTCGTGGTTATCCAGCGAGGGTCAGTCATCGGGAACGGATTATCTGTTGCGGGTCATCCCAGGCGAGTTTTCTGCTGTGGGTGGTCCCGGGTGGACCCCCTGGCGTAGGTCACCCCCACGCATGTGCCCCCCCGCCCCTCCCGGTGTCCGCCCCGCCTTTCCCGTGCGAGGTTTTTCCCCCCCGTGCGAGGTTTTCCCCGTGACGCGCCCCCCGTATCCCCTGCCCTCCTACCTCGTGCCCGCACTGCCCTCCTCTCTCCTCTCCCTCCTCCCACCCCCCGTGTTCCGCACTGCCTCCCCGTAACCCCTCTGCCCCGGACCCCTGGGGTGCTGCCTGCCCCGCCAACCTGCCCGTTGCCCCCCGCCCAAACTCTGGCACCCCCCTCCCGCTCCCCCGCACCCCACTCCCACCCCGCTCTCCCTCCTCCTGCGTTTTGGGTTTGTGCTGCAAACGGCGTCGGTGACGCGGGGCTGCGTGAGTTCCCGCTGCGCAGCGCTTGCACGGCGCCGGGGGCTGTGCTGCTCCTCGCCCCGCCCTGCCGGCGAGCGGGCTGGGGGTGCGCGAGGGCCTGGGAGGGGGCACCGCTGGGAGAGCTGACCCCGGCGGACCCAGGGGATGTTCCAGACCCTGTGACGTCAGGAAATAAAACTCGGGGGGCGGTTGGCGGGGGGGCCGCTGCTGGGCTGCGGCTGGCTGGGCATCGGGCGGTTGGCGGTGAGCCGTTGTTTTCATTTGTACCGCTTGTCTGTCTGGGGTTTTTCGCTCTGTTGTTTGGGGGTTTTTTCCCCCCTTTTCCTTACAAGTGGAGTTTTTTCACTTTTGCCCTTCCAATTCTCTCCCCCCTCCCACTGAGGGGGGAGCGAGTGAGCGGTTGTGTGGTGCTGAGTTGCCAGCTGGGATTAAACCACGGCACAAGGTGAGTTGCAAGCCCTGCTGGCTAAACGCTTTAGGCTCTCCGTGTTATTCCTGCCATCTTGCCCTCCTTGTTCTTTCCTGCTGCTTTCAAGTGCCTTGTGCTCCAGCAGCAGGCTGGGAAGGAGGGTTGTGGCAGGAGCTGCAGCACCCTGTGACTCCTTCTCAGGCTGCTAGCTTCGCCCTTTGTATGGGCTGCCGAGGTCGTCGGCTCCGCAGGGGCCACAGGCAGCCCGCAGAGCTTGACGCCAAGCCGTTCCTTTCCCCTCTGCGCAGCAGCGGTTCTGCCGCTGCTACAGGCAGCCGCTTGCTCGAGGGCGAGGGGCTGGGATGACGACAGGCTGCTGCACGCTTCAGTCGAACTGAGACGCCGTTCTCTGAGGAGCCGGTGCAAGGAGAGCTCAGGTCCGTTCTGTACTGCCGATGGCTCTTCACAAGGGAAGCGTGCTCTGGTTTTAGCAGAAAAAGGTGTCGGTCACAGGCAGCCGCCTATCACTGCGCACAGCTCAGCTATTTGGCAGGGGTCTTGCTTGTTCAAGTAGAGGCGTATTCCTCGCCTTGCAGTCTCGATGGCAAAACAATCGGGGGTTCAAGCTACAAAAGCACAGAGCAAGGATGGAACCTGCCGGGCTCTACGGTCAACTGCTGAGGACGCCTAATACACCAGCAGGCCTCTTGGCTTTCCCTGCCTCATTTCTAATTCCTTTGCACGCTGGAGGGCAGGGTGGTAAGTGACGTCGTGCAGTGTCTCTCCTCCAAGTGGCAAGCCCTGCGCGTGTGCAGGATGAGGAGAGCAGAGTGCTGATAGCACAGAGGCGAGGAAAGCTGCAAACACCGCAACACAGCCCCAGGACCACCAGCGTATCGCTCGTTTGCAGGTCAGCCACTGGCACCGGGTCTGCTCAGAAGCGCGGTTTCCTGATGGACATAGCTGCCACTCCCCTGCTCTCAGGGTGTCACCCGTGTGGCATCGTACAGAGGCGATGAAGATTAGTGCCCGGGCCGCGAGTGGGAAAAGGGCAGGGAAATCTAAGCCCAGTACCGCCAGTAAGCAGTTACCGTCTTTCGATGGTACGAACTGGGCGGAGAGAAGGGGAAAGGGCCGGTGAGGCGACGGTGGCACCCGGCGGGCAGAATTGGGTACTGCAGCTCTTGAGCCGCGCATGCGCGGTGGGGCGCTCTCCTCTGCTCGCTGCTGCCACCAAGCGACCAGAATTCGGTACTGCAGCTCTTGAGCCGCGCATGCGCAGTGGCGCGCCTTTCTTTGCTCGCTGCTGCCACCGAGCGACCAAAGCCGGGTACTGCAGCTCTTGAGCCGCGCATGCGCGGTGGCGCGCTCTCCTTTGCTCGCTGCTGCCACCAAGCGACCAGAATTCGGTACTGCAGCTCTTGAGCCGCGCATGCGCAGTGGCGCGCTTTTCTTTGCTCGCTGCTGCCACCGAGCGACCAAAGCCGGGTACTGCAGCTCTTGAGCCGCGCATGCGCAGTGGCGCGCTCTCCTTTGCTCGCTGCTGCCACCGAGCGACCAGAATTCGGTACTGCAGCTCTTGAGCCGCGCATGCGCAGTGGCGCGCCTTTCTTTGCTCGCTGCTGCCACTGAGCGACCAGAATTGGGTACTGCAGCTCTTGAGCCGCGCATGCGTAGTGGCGCGCCTTTCTTTGCTCGCTGCTGCCACCGAGCGACCAAAGCTGGGTACTGCAGCTCTTGAGCCGCGCATGCGCGGTGGCGCGCCCTTCTTTGCTCGCTGCTGCCACCGAGCGACCAGAATTCGGTACTGCAGCTCTTGAGCCGCGCATGCGCGGTGGCGCCCCCTTTCTCCGCGCTGCCGTCCGCCGGTAACGGCAATGCCGTACTGTGGTGCCTGCGGGGTGATGCCGCCGCGTTCGTTGGTTCGTTCCGGTAAGGAAACGCCGCTGCCGCCCCACGTGCGCGGTGCCGGCGGGCGCTGGGCCTGCAAAGCGCGGACCTGCAGCGCCGGTGCCGCCCCCGTGCACGCGCCGCCCGGCGGCTGCTCGCTGCTGCCGCCTCGTGGCCGAATCGCGGTACTGCAGCGCCGGCACCGCTCAGGTGCGCAGCAGCGCCGCCGCCGCCGCCACCTTCGCTGCTGCCGCCCCGAAGCCGAAGCGTGGTCCTGCAGCCCGGCGTTCGCGCGCCGGCTCTGGCCCCTCCATGCGCCGTCCCCATCCCGGTGCCTCCCTCATCCCGGTGCATTCGTCATCCCGGGCGGCAATGGTTAGGGTGCCCCCCCCCCCGCATGCCAGCACCCCCAAGAGTATCGGCGTGTCCCGGTGCTGTCCCCATCCCTGGGGCAGCTCCCCGTCCCCTGTCCCTGCGGCTGGTCGTTGGGCTCTGTGTTCCCCCAATAAAACACGGGGACAGAGGGGACCCCTGGGGACAGGGGGTGGGGACCCCCAGAGAGTAGGCTGTGCTGCCGTCGCTCCTCGGTGCTGGCCCTGCTTGTCCCCTGTCCCCCCAGTGGTGACGAACTCCGGGCCACTGGCGGGGACCCTCACTGTCACCTTCCCCCCATGCCGGTTGCCACCAGCGACAGGGACAGCGACGCACCCCCGGGGGTGTTTGGGGTCCCCAGGGTGGGAGCGGAGCTGCAGGATGCCGGGTCCCCCCTGCCCGAGCCCTGCAGACCCACCCAGGTGGAGCGCAGGCAACCCCGGCCCTGTCCCCAGCCCTGTCTCCGCGTGGCCGTGGGTCGGTGCTGCCATTGCGTGGCCAGCGGCTGGGAGGACACAGCTCCCGCCGGCTGGGGCCAGAGGAGCCCGGCAGCCTGGGGACCCCCGGGAAGGGCTGGCTGTCATGGGGACTCGGCGCCCAGGGCCCAGGGCACCCCAGAGACCCTACAACAGGGTGCAGCATGAACTATTTTATTACCTGTGCAGTATCCATGAGTGAGTCCCCATCGTTCCCATCCTGGTCCCCCAGTGGGTCGGGGTCCCAGCTGCCCCTGGGGGTGGCTGCAGGTGTCGGGGGTGGGATCCCTTCTCCCCGCGGTGCCCCCCACCTCCCCAGGGTCATCCCTCCCAATCTCAACTCCCCACATGGTGTCCTCAATCTCCCGAGAAACACCTCTGTCCCCCAATGTCCCCCTACCTACCCCACTCCCAGGGTCCCTCCCGGACCCCAGGATTCCCCCCCTGCCCCATCCTGAGGCCGCCCCCCCCCCCCCATCCCCATGGTCATGAGACACACACACACACACCCCCTCCGGCACTGGGGAGACACTGGGAAGAGCCGGCACTGCCATCTCGGGGTCCTGCTAGCCCTCATCCTCCCTGAAGTCTTGCACCATGCTCTGCTCCTTGGGGGGAGTGCCCACAGTCAGGGGGGTGGGGGCTCCCCTCCTCCCCAGGGAACCCCCCCAACCTGTCCAGGGCACCCTCTGCCACCTCCCCAGGGTCCAATCACCGTAACAGGGTCTGACCCTGGCGTCCCGCTGGTTAACGTCAGGTCCAAGAGAAGGTTCCTCACTACTCCTTGATTAGTTCTTAGGTGCCAGCTCGAGCTGGGTGCCTCCAGAGAGGGACCCCTACCCCGGATCACCCTCCTTGCACACCTGCACCCGTTGCAGGAGGGTCCACGCACACCATGGGAGCCATGTGGGAACCGGAGGCGGCCTCGAGGCTGCTCAGCAGCAGTCAAAACACCCCAGTGGTTTCAGGCACCGGCTGTTTTGCTCCCGAACCCAAGGGTACTGCCGAGAAAAATAACCACCACTGTCACACGAGGGTCCTGCACAGTCCCCACCATCGCACAAGGGTCCCCGTGCACCTGCCCGCCATTGCACGAGGGTCCCCTGCACACCAACCAATTGCATAAGGGTCTTCCTGCACTGCCCCCCCCATTGCATGGGCGTCTCCACACACCGACCCCCCGCTGCGCAAAGGTCCCCGCACAATCCCCACCGTTGCAGGGGGGTCCCTGCGCAGGCACCCGCACTGCACAAGGCGCCGTGCGCATGCGCACTTCCGGGGCGGGGACTACAACTCCCGGCGTGCCCCCCGCGGGCGGCCCGGAGGAGCCGCGCGCTGATTGGCTGCGGAGGATATTTCAACGGGGCGCGCGGCGGGCTCTGCACCCAGGCGGCGGCGGCGGCGGCGGCGGCGGCGGCGGCGGCGGCGGCGGCGGCGGCGGCGGCGGCGGCGGCGGCGGCGGCGGCGGCGGCGGCGGCGGCGGCAGTCTGAGGTGCCGCGGGCACGGCGGGCTGGCGGGAGGCTGGGGACCCCCCGGGGGACTGAGGAGGGGGGCTGTGCGTCTCGGGGGGCCGGGGGAGGGGGGCCGGGGGGGGCTGTGCGTCCCGGAGGGGACCGGGGGGGGCTGTGCGTCCCGGAGGGGGCCGGGGAGGGGGGCCGGGGGGGGGCTGTGCGTCCCGGAGGGGGCCGGGGAGGGGGGCGGGGGGGGCTGTGCGTCCCGGAGGGGGCCGGGGAGGGGGGCTGGGGGGGGGGCTGTGCGTCCCGGGGGGGCCGGGGGTGCGGGCTGGGGGGGGCTGTGCGTCCCGGAGGGGGCCGGGGAGGGGGGACTGTTCGTCCTAGGGGGGCTGGGGAGTGGGGCTGGGGGCGGGGGCTGCAGTCCCCCAAGGAGCTGGGGAGTGGGGCTGTGGGTCCTGGCGGGGCTTGAGAGTGGGGCTTGGGGCTCCCACGGGGCTGGAAAATGGTGTGGTCGGGTGCTGTGAGCACCGGGGTCCTGGGGCTGGGAGGCGCTTGCAAACACCGGGGAGGGGCTGCGAGCATGGGGGGGCACAAGGGTTGCACCAGGGTCGGTGCACGATCACCTCCATTGTACGGGTGTCGATGTACAGCCAGCCGGGCTGCACGAGGCGCCGTGCGCATGCGCGGTCCCGGGGCGGGGACTACAACTCCCGGCGTGCCCCGCGCGGGCGGTCCGGTGGAGCCGCGCGCTGATTGGCTGCGGGCGGTATTTCAACGGGGCGCGCGGCGGGCTCTGCACCGAGGCGGCGGCGCAGCGTGAGTGTGAGGGGCCGCGGGCCCGGGGAGCCGAGGAGTGGGGCTGTGGCGGGGGGGGGGGGGCGGTCCTGCAGGCTCCGGGGACGGGGGCTGGGGGGGCTCCAGGCGGGGGAGGGGCTGTGAGCATCTGGGGAGTGGGGCTGGGGGGCGGGGCTGTGTGCCCTAGGGGGGCCGCGCAGTGGGGCCGGGGCGGGGGGGCGGGGTGGGCGCTGTGTGCAAACAGACCCTCCCTGCGAGTCCCCACTGTCGCCCCGTGGGGCCGGGCACCCCCCAGCCCTCCCTGCAGGCAGACGGGCAGCCTGTAGGCAATGGAGGCCGCCCGCCCCAGCGAGGTGCTCGAGCCTGGGGGCTTCACGGGCCGAGTCGAGGGAGGAGCTGCTGGAGAGAGGGCTTAGAAACGGCCTTCTGCCCCCGAAACTGCTGGAGCATTTGAAGGGGAGGGACAGGTCCACCCCAGGGCCCCAAGGGGAAGCCCTCGGAGCAGGGACTTGGGGTTGTTCCAGGAGCAAAAGCTGGTCCCAGCCAGCTCGCCTCTGCTCCCCCGGCACCGGGATCGGACCTTTCAGCCCCGTTTCTGCCAGAAGCATCACACAAGCGCTTGCCCTCCCCGGGGGCATCTTTGGGCCTTGAGAACAGGCGCAGCAGCTGGGTTTTTGGGCTCAGAAATGGGTGCCAAGTGAGCTGGTTTGGGGGCCCAAAGCAGAAGCCGGTTTGGCCGTTTGTGCGGGGGGCTGGGAGGGCATTGGGGGCTGCGGGGGAAAGCAGGGGGTGGGCAGGGTGCGTGGAGCCTCCCCGGGGGGAGGGGCTCTGGTCCTGCTGGACCCTGAAGTGCGGGAGGCCGGCACGCACCAGGCCCAACTCAACGTCTGCGGTGGTCTCTGGGGGGAAGAGGTGGTCTCTGCTTTTCAGACCCCGCACGCCCTCTTCGAGTCCAGCTCTTGCTTGTCGACTGCTTCGAATAGTTATTAACTAATTAGTCGTACAAACTAATTAATGTTTATACAATGTCCAACTATGATATTTAATCCTAATAGTCGAGTTTTGACGGCGATTGGTTTACGACCTTGTCAAAAGCCCAGGCTGTTGCAAATAGCTGGAGCTTGCAAGGAGAAGGAGCTGAAATCAACGGTGCAGAGCTGGAGCTTCAATTAGCCAGAACCGTCGCAAGCAGGAGCTGGAACGAGACGGGGTGTCCGCTGTCTGGGGCATGCCTTAGCCAGAGGCAAAATTACCAGCAGCTGTAACGAGCGGGAGCTGCGATTCGCTGCAGTGTCTGTTTGCCGGAGCATCCGTCGGCCAGACTGCACTCCCAGCACGGCTGAAGAGCAGCCAGGCGCAGGCAGGGCTGTCCCCGGCAAGGCGCTCCGAGCGGCAGGGAGGCGAGTTGTCCTTCTGCTAGCGGGGAGCCCGGGCTCTTCCCTCGGGGATTAAATCCACGCCACGCGTGGATCCGCTCTCTTTGCGTGGAGGGTCTCTCCCGGTCCCGTTCCCGAGGGCTGAAGCGAGGTCCCCCGGGGGGCAGGCGGCAGCACGAGGCGGCGGTGTCTCCCCGGTACCCGGCAAAGGGGAGCGAAACCGGCCGGCTGGAGCTCCCGGGGTGCACAGCCCGGCCCCGCACGGCAGAATCCTTCCCTGGGTTTTCACCGTTGGCTGGGTGTGACAAACAGGTTCATTTTGTGCCTCCTCTTTTCCCAGCGTCACCTTCTGCGTCACGTGAAGAAAATCCTGCGTGGTTGACGCCGCTTGCTGCTCAGGTAATGGCACGTGTGGGGCCGGGGGAGCCGGGAGAAACATTGGCGCGTTCAAGGTCGCTGCAGGTGCTCCACGTCAAACCCAGGGAAAAGGCAAATTTGCTGCCGGTGCAGAAAAGCTGATGAACAATTGCCGTGAACAGAGCGTGCCTACGTACCCTCGTTAGCGTAACTAACCCTGGGTAGTTACGAGTGTTTTCCTTTCAGGGAAAAGAATGAGCTTTCATCTACGAAAAATTAAGAGCTGCCTGTGTCCTTCTTTAAGTTCAAGTGTTTCTCTTCTGTTTGTTCATACTGATTTTATGGGCAGGTTGGAAATAGCCTTTTATTTTTATAGGCATAACTCAATTTGTAGTACTACGTGGTGTCAGGAGAGTGAATTTTGGAGCACCCAGGTATCACTAGAAACGGAATGAATGAGACACGATGGAAACTGATATTTAAACTTGATTTTTACTTGATTTTTTTTTTCCTGAGAGTGTTGATGGCACGTTGTCCTGTGGCTCAATCCACGTTCTGTTCAGTGGAGTCTTCAGTCTAGGACTTTTAAGGAAAAAAGTTGGTCCTTCCGAAAAAGGGCTAGTCGTTCATAGGCTCGAGGCATAGACTTGGAGAGCCGCTTAAGTACGTGATCAGAATTAAAGCCAAATGTCGCTTCGTGTTGCTGCTGTTGGCCTTCACTTTCGTTAATTTCCCTGCTGCTCCGTCATGGTTGGGAGCTCTGAATCATCATTTTTTTCACTCCCTAACGCATTTTTCTCCCCAAGGAGAGGCTACGTTTAAAAGTTACTTAGTTTCCTCGCAAATGCATCGGTCAATAAAACGGAGTTATGATTATTAAAACCACACAAATGACACCGGTCTTACAGATCTGGACTATTTCTGAACACGTGTTCATCGCGTGCAGATGTCATCGGGATACGGATCACCTGCATTTCATGCTCTGACGAGACAATCTGCTGAGACAGGGACGAGCTCCAAAAGAAAAAAAAGGTACAACGTCAAGGTTTTGTTTTGTTGTTGGTTTTTGTGGGCTTTTTGTTTGTGTTATTTTTTGGTTTGTGTTTTTTTTTTTTTTTAAAAGAGTGTGATGTTGACTGGTGGCAGCCTGCAGAGCTCTCTTGCTGCCTGACCTCTCCTTTTCTTCTCTATCACTCCTCTTTCGTGGCTGTAATTTTCACTCGGGTAGTTTTAGAAGAGCGATTTAGTTCCTCGCCTGTGTAGATGTGCTGGTAATACCTGGAAGGTAAATGCTTGAACCGGTAGCGAATAACTTGGCTACAAGTAGAATTTCTGAAGGAAGAACAACAACAGCAGGAAGCAAGTAGCGAGTTACCCCAAATTTGTGTGTGTCAAATGTGTTCCAAATGGCTCGTTTTGGTAAACATAAATTTTCAGGAAGTTCAGGGTTGTGTGTGGAAAAACGTGCCCCTCTGTCTAGGTGTCCTGCTACGTAAATAGCATCAGTCAGTAGCACATCCAGCGGCAGGGCTGCTGTTCCCTGCTCTCGATATGGCCGTAGTAGTGTTGTGATATTTCGACCTAAGAGGCGGGTTTAGGAATGGAAGGAGAATGCCTGCGTTCTGCAAGGGCTACGAATGCCGACCCTTTTCTCTGCCTGCTGCTTTCCTGTGCGTGAGATGAAACTGTATTTTTTTTCTCCCTTGTTCCCGGTAGAAATATTTCTGAAGCTGTCGCTGCTGTGGGTTTGCAATGTGCGTTACTGCGTTTTTGTAGAGTTCTAGTTACGGATCGTTTCTGCCGCGGCAAAGTGTCAAGATACGGTTTTCAGTTTAAAGCTTCAGAAGCTGCATTCGCTGAAATCGGCGTAGGTGAAGCTGGTTGTTGTGGTTTAACCCGGCAGGCAGCTAAACACCACGCAGCTGCCCGCTCGCTCCCCCTGCCCCCAAAGTGGGGTGGGGGAGAGAATCGGAAAAAAAAGTGAAGTTCGTGGGGTGAGGTAAAGACAGTTTAATGGGACAGAACAGGAAGGGGAAACAATCGTAACGATAAAAGAATATACAAAATAAGCGGCGCACAATGCGATTGCTCACCGCCCGCCGACTGATGCCCAGCCGGTCCCCGAGCGGCAGTCGCCGCCGCCCAGCCAACTCCCCCAGCTTATGTACTGAGCGTGACGTCATATGGTACGGACTGTCCCTTTGGCCGGTTTGGGTCATCTGTCCTGGCTAAGGTCCCTCCCAGCTTCTCGCTGGCAGGGCATGAGAAGCTGAAAAGTCCCCGACTAGCGTAAGCGCTACTTAGCCACAACTAAAACATCAGCGTGTTATCCACGTTTTTCTCGTCCTAAATCTAAAACACAGCGCTATACCAGTTACCAGGAAGAGAATTAACTCTATCCCAGCCGAAACCAGGACGCTGGTCTTGCGCATGATCCCGCTGTGCTCGCAGGGGTGCTCAGTGGCTCCTCATCAAAACAGCGAGGTGCGTGTGGACGTCCGTAGGGTTGCGCTAGGGGTCTGGGGGCGTTATGTATTTTTGCTGTTGGAAGACGGAATAGAGCGTGTGCCTGTTAAATCTAACGATGGTCGAAGGTTGGGAGGGACCCTGAGCAGGTTTGGTGGCACAACTGCAGTTTTCAAAGATCTCGACCGTTTGGAGAAACGGCCTGGAAAAAAGGATTCCTCTTTTGCAGCGAGTTCGCGAGGACAGACGGGTTGCCGTACTCTTTAACAAAAATACTCAACTTGGGACGTATCGGGTGAGGAAATCGCGGCTCTACTTAGGCTTGAGAAAACGTACGTAGGTGTCTGTGCCTGTCACCTGCGCGTCTCTAGGCAAGTGAGTTCTAGCGAAACTAAAGCTGCCGATGAGCCAAAAGAAAAGGCACGGTTGTCTAAAACATGCAGAAGCTCTAGTGGCCTGTCTCAACAACTGCACCAAAGATGATGCAAAATACTTTCTCCTCCACTCAGTTGTAGTCTTCACAGAAAAGGAAGCTTTGTGCTAAACGTTTTTTTTTGGTTTTTTTTTTTGCCTTTCCTCTCAGCAGAATGTCAACTGCCGTGAAAGTACGAGACGGATGGAAAGGATCCATAGTGGTCTGCAAGTACAAGGTATGCCTGTGATGTGTGTCTGCATTTTTCCTAAGGTGCTTGTAGCGTGGACTTTACAGTCAACACGAAGAATGTGGCAGCTCTCCTTCTATCTGATTTTTTAACATGAAATATTTTAACACAAATACTAAAAATAAAGGTCTGTTCTGGAGCGTGGTACGCCTATTCAAGGCTTGCTTTCCTTCGTCTATTTTCTCTTCCTGAAAGCAGAGTCTTCTGTTTCTGTGTGCTTGCTATTAAAGGGTGCTGTGAAAATAATGTTGGACTAGAAGAGGAAAGGAACCGTTTGTAAGAGTTCGGACGTTCGGGAGAAACAGGCTTTGTTTTCACGATAAAAGCTTAATGCTTTTTCAGTCAGTCAGTGTTTAAAATACCTTACAGGAGCACTCGAAAACCTTACTGAGATACTGGCATCTGTGCTAAAAGCAATCAAGGTCAAAGAAGAGGCGTGGACAACACGGGACAAATCGGCGTCGCTTCGGTGTGTTTTCCAGGCTTTCCCGAGAAGCGGTAGCAGCCTTGTAACTAGCGACAGAGAGTCCTGATGTGTTTTCGGTGAGTTACTGATTCTCTAATGTCCTTTTTCCTAACCTGCAGCGCGTAATTTTGACTTCGGGTGGAAAGAGATTTTCCAGAATGGAAATCTTTTTCATTCAAAGGAGTTGCCTTTTACGAACTTCCCATCAGAATGGATCTTCAGAGATGACGTGCTTGGCAGTAGAAGTCATCCGCAAGGAGACTTTTCACTCTCTCTGGAAAAAAAAAAGGAGTTAAGTCGATTTCCTTGCAAGGACCCAAGCGCAGCACATCTTCCAATAGTCGACGTACGGCTGATCTTTGGTTCTCGGGTGTAACGGTCGAGAGATCGTAAAGACGCGTTCCTCCGCACGCTTGGGTACAGCCAACAGCGTTAGCAAACCTGCCAGTCCTTTTTGGTAGCCTGATGTATTGCAGCACCGGGGATTTGATATTCCCCACCGCCTGCCCCGCCCCCCCCCCCCAAAAAAGTAAAACCGTATGGGAGATCTCTTATCTCACTGATTTTTCTATCATAAATGAAATTTTAAAAAGAAAGTTAAAATTGTCTAATTTCCAAACTGACTTGCGTTGTTTAAACTGCAACTGCCAAATAGCTGTAGTGTATAATTTATTAGGTGTGCTTAAGCAGTTGGGTAGTTGCTCTAAACGTTTAAAAAGAGAGGCAACTGAACGTTAGGGGCTTTTTTCCTGATCTTTTGGCAGAGTGCTCTGAAGCACTTTATTTCTGTCTCGCTTTCGACGGCGCGTTTCCCCGGCAGTTCGGTAGCATCGGTCTCGGCGCAGCTGGCCAGGCGTCCCTCCTAGTCATGTCACACACGCAAAACCCCTGGTCAAACGATAGCTGTGTAGCTTGGAGGTAGATAATTTAACGGTATGAATTCACAGCTACGCAATTTCAATGAACGCAAAAGGAAAATCAAATATTTTTATAGTACGAGTCTTCTCATTGTACGTATGTAAGCGCGCGCACGCCTTTTTAGCATAAAATGAATTGCTGAGATTTGTTCTTTCTTTTTCATTTTACTCTTCAAAGTTTTACGCTTCACTTTCAGGTTTATCGGCCAAGCGAGCGAGATGCGCAGCAGCAGCAGCGCAAGGGCTGGAGCTGCGGCGGTGGATCCGTGAGCGTAGATGCTGATTACGGCGCGCCCTTGTCCTGCAGCCTCACGGGGTTATCTCCCGGCAGCGGTGCTGTAAGGAAGGGACGAGGCGTTTTCCGACACCAGCGAGAGCGTTTACTTCTCTGCGAAGGACGCGTTCAGAATCGTGTCAATTAGTCCTCACGCGGATTTTAAGCGTTCGAATCGCTCGAGCTTTTAAAGGCGGCGTTGTATTTCGAGCTGACCCGTTTGCCTGGCACCCTCCTTTAGCCCGACTGCTACCCTCTCCCTTGTCCTGACCGAATTCCTCTGCTGCCTTCGGTGCTGCTTTTTTAACGTGCTGAAATATCCGTTGGGATTTTTGTTTTTCAGATGCCTCGCTGTGAGCGTCCCGTGGTGCTCAGGAGAGACCCCCGGCCCAGGTTTGCCTGCCGGTCGTTGGGCGTGCTGAGGGTGAGGGGCCGGCTGGCAGCCTGCGGGACGGGGGCTGGGGGGGGCTGCAAGCGTTTGGGGGGGCCGCCCCTCCTTTATCTTTCTAGCAGAGCCCCCCTTTTTGGCGGGGGTGCGTGCGTACATACGTAAACGGCATTATTAAAGTAACGAGCTGCCGGTTGGGGCCGTTTCCCTCGTTTTGTGTCTTTTTGGGGGGGTGAATAAAAAGGGGGGGTTGGGGGGCCTGGAGGGGTGATGATGTCATTTGGGGCACCCCAGCATCACCACGGGGGTGATGATGCCGTGGAGGAGCAGGTGAGTGGGGAATGGGGGGTCATGGGGGTCCGTGTCCCCCCCTCGGCCCCCCCCCCCCCAAGGGGGGTCACAGCCCAAATTGCCTGAAAATTCATGGGGGGGGTTTCAAAAATTTTTAAAAACTGTAAATATATCTGTGAGGCCTCGAAATAGAAAAAAATCTCTCCTTGTTACGTATATTGAAAAATAATATTAATTTATACGTACAAAAGGATTTCAAAATAAGGACCTATATCTGCCCTATTTTATATATATATATATAAAGGATTTTAGAGTATAAAAAAATTCGAAAGATGTATATAGGGTTTTAAAATACAAAAATAACTCACGTCTGTATAAATTAAAAAATAAAGAACTTCCAAATGCAAAAAGGATGATACATTTTATACATGAAGGAATTTAAAATAGAAAAAGGTCTGAATAGATACCGCTATCTACACTTACTACGTGTTACATAGAGAGTCTACATAGACATTATATGTAATCTAAGAGATTATGTACAAGTGTAAATAGACATCTAAGTCTAAAACCTAAGTCTATAAAGATATAGGTGTAAATATATGTAAGTGTAAATAGAGAAGTCTATAAAGACATTTAAGTGTTCAAAATATGTAAGTCAACAGATCCATAGTCTGAGCAGGTATTATATATAAGAAGTGGGAAATAGGGGGGTATAAGTGAAACATAAATATATTCACTAAATATATAGAGAGAGATATGTGTAAATACATTAAGTGTAAATGTCTCTGATAATAAGGTTTTTAAAATGCAAAGAAACCCTGTTTACAGAAAGGATTTTAAAATTCGACACACACACACACACACACACACACACCCCGCCCCGAAACACCTCTCTATTGAAGATATAAAAGCGCTTTCAAAAGCTGCCTCTTCCCTGTTCTCCTTTTCCGCCTGTTCCCATCCTGATTGGGGGCCAGTTCCCCCAACAGGGACTTTCCCCTGCAGGGCTGCGCACGCAGAGCGGGACCTGCCGCCATGGCCTAAAAATACCACAAAACCCCTAATTCGGGGCCTGCAAGGGGTGGGGAAAAAAAAGCCCACAATTTTGGGGGAAAAATACCCAACTTGGAGCTCCCGGGAAAGCCAAATCCGCCTGGATTTGGGCAGCCGGAAAGCAAAAAAAAAACCCATTTTCACGCACAAAACGAAAAAGCAAAAACCACCAATTTTTGTTGTGAAAAAGCGTTGAAAAACCTCCAAATGGTGGAATGTTTTGGAAAAGGAAAAAACCCCAATTTTGATATTATGGAAAAGCAAAACACCCCCCTGATTTGGGGAAGATTTGGGGTGAAACACCAGCCACTTGAGGGGCATTGCTCGTGGTTATCCAGCGAGGGTCAGTCATCGGGAACGGATTATCTGTTGCGGGTCATCCCAGGCGAGTTTTCTGCTGTGGGTGGTCCCGGGTGGACCCCCTGGCGTAGGTCACCCCCACGCATGTGCCCCCCCGCCCCTCCCGGTGTCCGCCCCGCCTTTCCCGTGCGAGGTTTTTCCCCCCCGTGCGAGGTTTTCCCCGTGACGCGCCCCCCGTATCCCCTGCCCTCCTACCTCGTGCCCGCACTGCCCTCCTCTCTCCTCTCCCTCCTCCCACCCCCCGTGTTCCGCACTGCCTCCCCGTAACCCCTCTGCCCCGGACCCCTGGGGTGCTGCCTGCCCCGCCAACCTGCCCGTTGCCCCCCGCCCAAACTCTGGCACCCCCCTCCCGCTCCCCCGCACCCCACTCCCACCCCGCTCTCCCTCCTCCTGCGTTTTGGGTTTGTGCTGCAAACGGCGTCGGTGACGCGGGGCTGCGTGAGTTCCCGCTGCGCAGCGCTTGCACGGCGCCGGGGGCTGTGCTGCTCCTCGCCCCGCCCTGCCGGCGAGCGGGCTGGGGGTGCGCGAGGGCCTGGGAGGGGGCACCGCTGGGAGAGCTGACCCCGGCGGACCCAGGGGATGTTCCAGACCCTGTGACGTCAGGAAATAAAACTCGGGGGGCGGTTGGCGGGGGGGCCGCTGCTGGGCTGCGGCTGGCTGGGCATCGGGCGGTTGGCGGTGAGCCGTTGTTTTCATTTGTACCGCTTGTCTGTCTGGGGTTTTTCGCTCTGTTGTTTGGGGTTTTTTTCCCCCCTTTTCCTTACAAGTGGAGTTTTTTCACTTTTGCCCTTCCAATTCTCTCCCCCCTCCCACTGAGGGGGGAGCGAGTGAGCGGTTGTGTGGTGCTGAGTTGCCAGCTGGGATTAAACCACGGCACAAGCTGAGTTGCAAGCCCTGCTGGCTAAACGCTTTAGGCTCTCCGTGTTATTCCTGCCATCTTGCCCTCCTTGTTCTTTCCTGCTGCTTTCAAGTGCCTTGTGCTCCAGCAGCAGGCTGGGAAGGAGGGTTGTGGCAGGAGCTGCAGCACCCTGTGACTCCTTCTCAGGCTGCTAGCTTCGCCCTTTGTATGGGCTGCCGAGGTCGTCGGCTCCGCAGGGGCCACAGGCAGCCCGCAGAGCTTGACGCCAAGCCGTTCCTTTCCCCTCTGCGCAGCAGCGGTTCTGCCGCTGCTACAGGCAGCCGCTTGCTCGAGGGCGAGGGGCTGGGATGACGACAGGCTGCTGCACGCTTCAGTCGAACTGAGACGCCGTTCTCTGAGGAGCCGGTGCAAGGAGAGCTCAGGTCCGTTCTGTACTGCCGATGGCTCTTCACAAGGGAAGCGTGCTCTGGTTTTAGCAGAAAAAGGTGTCGGTCACAGGCAGCCGCCTATCACTGCGCACAGCTCAGCTATTTGGCAGGGGTCTTGCTTGTTCAAGTAGAGGCGTATTCCTCGCCTTGCAGTCTCGATGGCAAAACAATCGGGGGTTCAAGCTACAAAAGCACAGAGCAAGGATGGAACCTGCCGGGCTCTACGGTCAACTGCTGAGGACGCCTAATACACCAGCAGGCCTCTTGGCTTTCCCTGCCTCATTTCTAATTCCTTTGCACGCTGGAGGGCAGGGTGGTAAGTGACGTCGTGCAGTGTCTCTCCTCCAAGTGGCAAGCCCTGCGCGTGTGCAGGATGAGGAGAGCAGAGTGCTGATAGCACAGAGGCGAGGAAAGCTGCAAACACCGCAACACAGCCCCAGGACCACCAGCGTATCGCTCGTTTGCAGGTCAGCCACTGGCACCGGGTCTGCTCAGAAGCGCGGTTTCCTGATGGACATAGCTGCCCCTCCCCTGCTCTCAGGGTGTCACCCGTGTGGCCTTATTTTTTTTAAATCTCTCTCCAGCATCTGTTGAGTCGCCGCTGTCACTCCCACAACCCCGATGCCACCTGCAGACCGAGACAGCGATCCCTGGGGCTTCCCCCGGGTTAGAAAGAAACCTGTTCCACAGGTTCCCTGTGCTGCTTCTCCTCCCCGGGTAATGGGCTGGGGGGCACGGGCAGAAACCACCACGGGACTTGTAAAGCGGCCAAAGGGAAAGGACTGAAATGCTGGAGCCACCGGGTGCTTTTTGGTACAGAGGCGATGAAGATTAGTGCCCGGGCCGCGAGTGGGAAAAGGGCAGGGAAATCTAAGCCCAGTACCGCCAGTAAGCAGTTACCGTCTTTCGATGGTACGAACTGGGCGGAGAGAAGGGGAAAGGGTCGGTGAGGCGACGGTGGCACCCGGCGGGCAGAATTGGGTACTGCAGCTCTTGAGCCGCGCATGCGCGGTGGGGCGCTCTCCTCTGCTCGCTGCTGCCACCGAGCGACCAAAGCTGGGTACTGCAGCTCTTGAGCCGCGCATGCGCAGTGGCGCGCTTTTCTTTGCTCGCTGCTGCCACCGAGCGACCAAAGCCGGGTACTGCAGCTCTTGAGCCGCGCATGCGCAGTGGCGCGCTCTCCTTTGCTCGCTGCTGCCACCGAGCGACCAGAATTCGGTACTGCAGCTCTTGAGCCGCGCATGCGCAGTGGCGCGCCTTTCTTTGCTCGCTGCTGCCACCGAGCGACCAGAATTGGGTACTGCAGCTCTTGAGCCGCGCATGCGTAGTGGCGCGCCTTTCTTTGCTCGCTGCTGCCACCGAGCGACCAAAGCTGGGTACTGCAGCTCTTGAGCCGCGCATGCGCGGTGGCGCGCCCTTCTTTGCTCGCTGCTGCCACCGAGCGACCAGAATTCGGTACTGCAGCTCTTGAGCCGCGCATGCGCAGTGGCGCGCTCTCCTTTGCTCGCTGCTGCCACCGAGCGACCAAAATTCGGTACTGCAGCTCTTGAGCCGCGCATGCGCGGTGGCGCCCCCTTTCTCCGCGCTGCCGTCCGCCGGTAACGGCAATGCCGTACTGTGGTGCCTGCGGGGTGATGCCGCCGCGTTCGTTGGTTCGTTCCGGTAAGGAAACGCCGCTGCCGCCCCACATGCGCGGTGCCGGCGGGCGCTGGGCCTGCAAAGCGCGGACCTGCAGCGCCGGTGCCGCCCCCGTGCACGCGCCGCCCGGCGGCTGCTCGCTGCTGCCGCCCCGTGGCCGAATCGCGGTACTGCAGCGCCGGCACCGCTCAGGTGCGCAGCAGCGCCGCCGCCGCCGCCGCCTTCGCTGCTGCCGCCCCGAAGCCGAAGCGTGGTCCTGCAGCCCGGCGTTCGCGCGCCGGCTCTGGCCCCTCCATGCGCCGTCCCCATCCCGGTGCCTCCCTCATCCCGGTGCATTCGTCATCCCGGGCGGCAATGGTTAGGGTGCCCCCCCCCCCGCATGCCAGCACCCCCAAGAGTATCGGCGTGTCCCGGTGCTGTCCCCATCCCTGGGGCAGCTCCCCGTCCCCTGTCCCTGCGGCTGGTCGTTGGGCTCTGTGTTCCCCCAATAAAACACGGGGACAGAGGGGACCCCTGGGGACAGGGGGTGGGGACCCCCAGAGAGTAGGCTGTGCTGCCGTCGCTCCTCGGTGCTGGCCCTGCTTGTCCCCTGTCCCCCCAGTGGTGACGAACTCCGGGCCACTGGCGGGGACCCTCACTGTCACCTTCCCCCCATGCCGGTTGCCACCAGCGACAGGGACAGCGACGCACCCCCGGGGGTGTTTGGGGTCCCCAGGGTGGGAGCGGAGCTGCAGGATGCCGGGTCCCCCCTGCCCGAGCCCTGCAGACCCACCCAGGTGGAGCGCAGGCAACCCCGGCCCTGTCCCCAGCCCTGTCTCCGCGTGGCCGTGGGTCGGTGCTGCCATTGCGTGGCCAGCGGCTGGGAGGACACAGCTCCCGCCGGCTGGGGCCAGAGGAGCCCGGCAGCCTGGGGACCCCCGGGAAGGGCTGGCTGTCATGGGGACTCGGCGCCCAGGGCCCAGGGCACCCCAGAGACCCTACAACAGGGTGCAGCATGAACTATTTTATTACCTGTGCAGTATCCATGAGTGAGTCCCCATCGTTCCCATCCTGGTCCCCCAGTGGGTCGGGGTCCCAGCTGCCCCTGGGGGTGGCTGCAGGTGTCGGGGGTGGGATCCCTTCTCCCCGCGGTGCCCCCCACCTCCCCAGGGTCATCCCTCCCAATCTCAACTCCCCACATGGTGTCCTCAATCTCCCGAGAAACACCTCTGTCCCCCAATGTCCCCCTACCTACCCCACTCCCAGGGTCCCTCCCGGACCCCAGGATTCCCCCCCTGCCCCATCCTGAGGCCGCCCCCCCCCCCCCCATCCCCATGGTCATGAGACACACACACACACACCCCCTCCGGCACTGGGGAGACACTGGGAAGAGCCGGCACTGCCATCTCGGGGTCCTGCTAGCCCTCATCCTCCCTAAAGTCTTGCACCATGCTCTGCTCCTTGGGGGGAGTGCCCACAGTCAGGGGGGTGGGGGCTCCCCTCCTCCCCAGGGAACCCCCCCAACCTGTCCAGGGCACCCTCTGCCACCTCCCCAGGGTCCAATCACCGTAACAGGGTCTGACCCTGGCGTCCCGCTGGTTAACGTCAGGTCCAAGAGAAGGTTCCTCACTACTCCTTGATTAGTTCTTAGGTGCCAGCTCGAGCTGGGTGCCTCCAGAGAGGGACCCCTACCCCGGATCACCCTCCTTGCACACCTGCACCCGTTGCAGGAGGGTCCACGCACACCATGGGAGCCATGTGGGAACCGGAGGCGGCCTCGAGGCTGCTCAGCAGCAGTCAAAACACCCCAGTGGTTTCAGGCACCGGCTGTTTTGCTCCCGAACCCAAGGGTACTGCCGAGAAAAATAACCACCACTGTCACACGAGGGTCCTGCACAGTCCCCACCATCGCACAAGGGTCCCCGTGCACCTGCCCGCCATTGCACGAGGGTCCCCTGCACACCAACCAATTGCATAAGGGTCTTCCTGCACTGCCCCCCCCATTGCATGGGCGTCTCCACACACCGACCCCCCGCTGCGCAAAGGTCCCCGCACAATCCCCACCGTTGCAGGGGGGTCCCTGCGCAGGCACCCGCACTGCACAAGGCGCCGTGCGCATGCGCACTTCCGGGGCGGGGACTACAACTCCCGGCGTGCCCCCCGCGGGCGGCCCGGAGGAGCCGCGCGCTGATTGGCTGCGGAGGATATTTCAACGGGGCGCGCGGCGGGCTCTGCACCCAGGCGGCGGCGGCGGCGGCGGCGGCGGCGGCGGCGGCGGCGGCGGCGGCGGCGGCGGCGGCGGCGGCGGCGGCGGCGGCGGCGGCGGCGGCGGCGGCGGCAGTCTGAGGTGCCGCGGGCACGGCGGGCTGGCGGGAGGCTGGGGACCCCCCGGGGGACTGAGGAGGGGGGCTGTGCGTCTCGGGGGGACGGGGGAGGGGGGCCGGGGGGGGCTGTGCGTCCCGGAGGGGGACGGGGAGGGGGGCCGGGGGGGGGCTGTGCGTCCCGGAGGGGGCCGGGGAGGGGGGCCGGGGGGGGGCTGTGCGTCCCGGAGGGGGCCGGGGAGGGGGGACTGTTCGTCCTAGGGGGGCTGGGGAGTGGGGCTGGGGGCGGGGGCTGCAGTCCCCCAAGGAGCTGGGGAGTGGGGCTGTGGGTCCTGGCGGGGCTTGAGAGTGGGGCTTGGGGCTCCCACGGGGCTGGAAAATGGTGTGGTCGGGTGCTGTGAGCACCGGGGTCCTGGGGCTGGGAGGCGCTTGCAAACACCGGGGAGGGGCTGCGAGCATGGGGGGGCACAAGGGTTGCACCAGGGTCGGTGCACGATCACCTCCATTGTACGGGTGTCGATGTACAGCCAGCCGGGCTGCACGAGGCGCCGTGCGCATGCGCGGTCCCGGGGCGGGGACTACAACTCCCGGCGTGCCCCGCGCGGGCGGTCCGGTGGAGCCGCGCGCTGATTGGCTGCGGGCGGTATTTCAACGGGGCGCGCGGCGGGCTCTGCACCGAGGCGGCGGCGCAGCGTGAGTGTGAGGGGCCGCGGGCCCGGGGAGCCGAGGAGTGGGGCTGTGGCGGGGGGGGGCGGTCCTGCAGGCTCCGGGGACGGGGGCTGGGGGGGCTCCAGGCGGGGGAGGGGCTGTGAGCATCTGGGGAGTGGGGCTGGGGGGCGGGGCTGTGTGCCCTAGGGGGGCCGCGCAGTGGGGCCGGGGCGGGGGGGCGGGGTGGGCGCTGTGTGCAAACAGACCCTCCCTGCGAGTCCCCACTGTCGCCCCGTGGGGCCGGGCACCCCCCAGCCCTCCCTGCAGGCAGACGGGCAGCCTGTAGGCAATGGAGGCCGCCCGCCCCAGCGAGGTGCTCGAGCCTGGGGGCTTCACGGGCCGAGTCGAGGGAGGAGCTGCTGGAGAGAGGGCTTAGAAACGGCCTTCTGCCCCCGAAACTGCTGGAGCATTTGAAGGGGAGGGACAGGTCCACCCCAGGGCCCCAAGGGGAAGCCCTCGGAGCAGGGACTTGGGGTTGTTCCAGGAGCAAAAGCTGGTCCCAGCCAGCTCGCCTCTGCTCCCCCGGCACCGGGATCGGACCTTTCAGCCCCGTTTCTGCCAGAAGCATCACACAAGCGCTTGCCCTCCCCGGGGGCATCTTTGGGCCTTGAGAACAGGCGCAGCAGCTGGGTTTTTGGGCTCAGAAATGGGTGCCAAGTGAGCTGGTTTGGGGGCCCAAAGCAGAAGCCGGTTTGGCCGTTTGTGCGGGGGGCTGGGAGGGCATTGGGGGCTGCGGGGGAAAGCAGGGGGTGGGCAGGGTGCGTGGAGCCTCCCCGGGGGGAGGGGCTCTGGTCCTGCTGGACCCTGAAGTGCGGGAGGCCGGCACGCACCAGGCCCAACTCAACGTCTGCGGTGGTCTCTGGGGGGAAGAGGTGGTCTCTGCTTTTCAGACCCCGCACGCCCTCTTCGAGTCCAGCTCTTGCTTGTCGACTGCTTCGAATAGTTATTAACTAATTAGTCGTACAAACTAATTAATGTTTATACAATGTCCAACTATGATATTTAATCCTAATAGTCGAGTTTTGACGGCGATTGGTTTACGACCTTGTCAAAAGCCCAGGCTGTTGCAAATAGCTGGAGCTTGCAAGGAGAAGGAGCTGAAATCAACGGTGCAGAGCTGGAGCTTCAATTAGCCAGAACCGTCGCAAGCAGGAGCTGGAACGAGACGGGGTGTCCGCTGTCTGGGGCATGCCTTAGCCAGAGGCAAAATTACCAGCAGCTGTAACGAGCGGGAGCTGCGATTCGCTGCAGTGTCTGTTTGCCGGAGCATCCGTCGGCCAGACTGCACTCCCAGCACGGCTGAAGAGCAGCCAGGCGCAGGCAGGGCTGTCCCCGGCAAGGCGCTCCGAGCGGCAGGGAGGCGAGTTGTCCTTCTGCTAGCGGGGAGCCCGGGCTCTTCCCTCGGGGATTAAATCCACGCCACGCGTGGATCCGCTTTCTTTGCGTGGAGGGTCTCTCCCGGTCCCGTTCCCGAGGGCTGAAGCGAGGTCCCCCGGGGGGCAGGCGGCAGCACGAGGCGGCGGTGTCTCCCCGGTACCCGGCAAAGGGGAGCGAAACCGGCCGGCTGGAGCTCCCGGGGTGCACAGCCCGGCCCCGCACGGCAGAATCCTTCCCTGGGTTTTCACCGTTGGCTGGGTGTGACAAACAGGTTCATTTTGTGCCTCCTCTTTTCCCAGCGTCACCTTCTGCGTCACGTGAAGAAAATCCTGCGTGGTTGACGCCGCTTGCTGCTCAGGTAATGGCACGTGTGGGGCCGGGGGAGCCGGGAGAAACATTGGCGCGTTCAAGGTCGCTGCAGGTGCTCCACGTCAAACCCAGGGAAAAGGCAAATTTGCTGCCGGTGCAGAAAAGCTGATGAACAATTGCCGTGAACAGAGCGTGCCTACGTACCCTCGTTAGCGTAACTAACCCTGGGTAGTTACGAGTGTTTTCCTTTCAGGGAAAAGAATGAGCTTTCATCTACGAAAAATTAAGAGCTGCCTGTGTCCTTCTTTAAGTTCAAGTGTTTCTCTTCTGTTTGTTCATACTGATTTTATGGGCAGGTTGGAAATAGCCTTTTATTTTTATAGGCATAACTCAATTTGTAGTACTACGTGGTGTCAGGAGAGTGAATTTTGGAGCACCCAGGTATCACTAGAAACGGAATGAATGAGACACGATGGAAACTGATATTTAAACTTGATTTTTACTTGATTTTTTTTTTCCTGAGAGTGTTGATGGCACGTTGTCCTGTGGCTCAATCCACGTTCTGTTCAGTGGAGTCTTCAGTCTAGGACTTTTAAGGAAAAAAGTTGGTCCTTCCGAAAAAGGGCTAGTCGTTCATAGGCTCGAGGCATAGACTTGGAGAGCCGCTTAAGTACGTGATCAGAATTAAAGCCAAATGTCGCTTCGTGTTGCTGCTGTTGGCCTTCACTTTCGTTAATTTCCCTGCTGCTCCGTCATGGTTGGGAGCTCTGAATCATCATTTTTTTCACTCCCTAACGCATTTTTCTCCCCAAGGAGAGGCTACGTTTAAAAGTTACTTAGTTTCCTCGCAAATGCATCGGTCAATAAAACGGAGTTATGATTATTAAAACCACACAAATGACACCGGTCTTACAGATCTGGACTATTTCTGAACACGTGTTCATCGCGTGCAGATGTCATCGGGATACGGATCACCTGCATTTCATGCTCTGACGAGACAATCTGCTGAGACAGGGACGAGCTCCAAAAGAAAAAAAAGGTACAACGTCAAGGTTTTGTTTTGTTGTTGGTTTTTGTGGGCTTTTTGTTTGTGTTATTTTTTGGTTTGTGTTTTTTTTTTTTTTTTAAAAGAGTGTGATGTTGACTGGTGGCAGCCTGCAGAGCTCTCTTGCTGCCTGACCTCTCCTTTTCTTCTCTATCACTCCTCTTTCGTGGCTGTAATTTTCACTCGGGTAGTTTTAGAAGAGCGATTTAGTTCCTCGCCTGTGTAGATGTGCTGGTAATACCTGGAAGGTAAATGCTTGAACCGGTAGCGAATAACTTGGCTACAAGTAGAATTTCTGAAGGAAGAACAACAACAGCAGGAAGCAAGTAGCGAGTTACCCCAAATTTGTGTGTGTCAAATGTGTTCCAAATGGCTCGTTTTGGTAAACATAAATTTTCAGGAAGTTCAGGGTTGTGTGTGGAAAAACGTGCCCCTCTGTCTAGGTGTCCTGCTACGTAAATAGCATCAGTCAGTAGCACATCCAGCGGCAGGGCTCCTGTTCCCTGCTCTCGATATGGCCGTAGTAGTGTTGTGATATTTCGACCTAAGAGGCGGGTTTAGGAATGGAAGGAGAATGCCTGCGTTCTGCAAGGGCTACGAATGCCGACCCTTTTCTCTGCCTGCTGCTTTCCTGTGCGTGAGATGAAACTGTATTTTTTTTCTCCCTTGTTCCCGGTAGAAATATTTCTGAAGCTGTCGCTGCTGTGGGTTTGCAATGTGCGTTACTGCGTTTTTGTAGAGTTCTAGTTACGGATCGTTTCTGCCGCGGCAAAGTGTCAAGATACGGTTTTCAGTTTAAAGCTTCAGAAGCTGCATTCGCTGAAATCGGCGTAGGTGAAGCTGGTTGTTGTGGTTTAACCCGGCAGGCAGCTAAACACCACGCAGCTGCCCGCTCGCTCCCCCTGCCCCCAAAGTGGGGTGGGGGAGAGAATCGGAAAAAAAAGTGAAGTTCGTGGGGTGAGGTAAAGACAGTTTAATGGGACAGAACAGGAAGGGGAAACAATCGTAACGATAAAAGAATATACAAAATAAGCGGCGCACAATGCGATTGCTCACCGCCCGCCGACTGATGCCCAGCCGGTCCCCGAGCGGCAGTCGCCGCCGCCCGGCCAACTCCCCCAGCTTATGTACTGAGCGCGACGTCATATGGTACGGACTGTCCCTTTGGCTGGTTTGGGTCATCTGTCCTGGCTAAGGTCCCTCCCAGCTTCTCGCTGGCAGGGCATGAGAAGCTGAAAAGTCCCCGACTAGCGTAAGCGCTACTTAGCCACAACTAAAACATCAGCGTGTTATCCACGTTTTTCTCGTCCTAAATCTAAAACACAGCGCTATACCAGTTACCAGGAAGAGAATTAACTCTATCCCAGCCGAAACCAGGACGCTGGTCTTGCGCATGATCCCGCTGTGCTCGCAGGGGTGCTCAGTGGCTCCTCATCAAAACAGCGAGGTGCGTGTGGACGTCCGTAGGGTTGCGCTAGGGGTCTGGGGGCGTTATGTATTTTTGCTGTTGGAAGACGGAATAGAGCGTGTGCCTGTTAAATCTAACGATGGTCGAAGGTTGGGAGGGACCCTGAGCAGGTTTGGTGGCACAACTGCAGTTTTCAAAGATCTCGACCGTTTGGAGAAACGGCCTGGAAAAAAGGATTCCTCTTTTGCAGCGAGTTCGCGAGGACAGACGGGTTGCCGTACTCTTTAACAAAAATACTCAACTTGGGACGTATCGGGTGAGGAAATCGCGGCTCTACTTAGGCTTGAGAAAACGTACGTAGGTGTCTGTGCCTGTCACCTGCGCGTCTCTAGGCAAGTGAGTTCTAGCGAAACTAAAGCTGCCGATGAGCCAAAAGAAAAGGCACGGTTGTCTAAAACATGCAGAAGCTCTAGTGGCCTGTCTCAACAACTGCACCAAAGATGATGCAAAATACTTTCTCCTCCACTCAGTTGTAGTCTTCACAGAAAAGGAAGCTTTGTGCTAAACGTTTTTTTTTGGTTTTTTTTTTTGCCTTTCCTCTCAGCAGAATGTCAACTGCCGTGAAAGTACGAGACGGATGGAAAGGATCCATAGTGGTCTGCAAGTACAAGGTATGCCTGTGATGTGTGTCTGCATTTTTCCTAAGGTGCTTGTAGCGTGGACTTTACAGTCAACACGAAGAATGTGGCAGCTCTCCTTCTATCTGATTTTTTAACATGAAATATTTTAACACAAATACTAAAAATAAAGGTCTGTTCTGGAGCGTGGTACGCCTATTCAAGGCTTGCTTTCCTTCGTCTATTTTCTCTTCCTGAAAGCAGAGTCTTCTGTTTCTGTGTGCTTGCTATTAAAGGGTGCTGTGAAAATAATGTTGGACTAGAAGAGGAAAGGAACCGTTTGTAAGAGTTCGGACGTTCGGGAGAAACAGGCTTTGTTTTCACGATAAAAGCTTAATGCTTTTTCAGTCAGTCAGTGTTTAAAATACCTTACAGGAGCACTCGAAAACCTTACTGAGATACTGGCATCTGTGCTAAAAGCAATCAAGGTCAAAGAAGAGGCGTGGACAACACGGGACAAATCGGCGTCGCTTCGGTGTGTTTTCCAGGCTTTCCCGAGAAGCGGTAGCAGCCTTGTAACTAGCGACAGAGAGTCCTGATGTGTTTTCGGTGAGTTACTGATTCTCTAATGTCCTTTTTCCTAACCTGCAGCGCGTAATTTTGACTTCGGGTGGAAAGAGATTTTCCAGAATGGAAATCTTTTTCATTCAAAGGAGTTGCCTTTTACGAACTTCCCATCAGAATGGATCTTCAGAGATGACGTGCTTGGCAGTAGAAGTCATCCGCAAGGAGACTTTTCACTCTCTCTGGAAAAAAAAAAGGAGTTAAGTCGATTTCCTTGCAAGGACCCAAGCGCAGCACATCTTCCAATAGTCGACGTACGGCTGATCTTTGGTTCTCGGGTGTAACGGTCGAGAGATCGTAAAGACGCGTTCCTCCGCACGCTTGGGTACAGCCAACAGCGTTAGCAAACCTGCCAGTCCTTTTTGGTAGCCTGATGTATTGCAGCACCGGGGATTTGATATTCCCCACCGCCTGCCCCGCCCCCCCCCCCCAAAAAAGTAAAACCGTATGGGAGATCTCTTATCTCACTGATTTTTCTATCATAAATGAAATTTTAAAAAGAAAGTTAAAATTGTCTAATTTCCAAACTGAGTTGCGTTGTTTAAACTGCAACTGCCAAATAGCTGTAGTGTATAATTTATTAGGTGTGCTTAAGCAGTTGGGTAGTTGCTCTAAACGTTTAAAAAGAGAGGCAACTGAACGTTAGGGGCTTTTTTCCTGATCTTTTGGCAGAGTGCTCTGAAGCACTTTATTTCTGTCTCGCTTTCGACGGCGCGTTTCCCCGGCAGTTCGGTAGCATCGGTCTCGGCGCAGCTGGCCAGGCGTCCCTCCTAGTCATGTCACACACGCAAAACCCCTGGTCAAACGATAGCTGTGTAGCTTGGAGGTAGATAATTTAACGGTATGAATTCACAGCTACGCAATTTCAATGAACGCAAAAGGAAAATCAAATATTTTTATAGTACGAGTCTTCTCATTGTACGTATGTAAGCGCGCGCACGCCTTTTTAGCATAAAATGAATTGCTGAGATTTGTTCTTTCTTTTTCATTTTACTCTTCAAAGTTTTACGCTTCACTTTCAGGTTTATCGGCCAAGCGAGCGAGATGCGCAGCAGCAGCAGCGCAAGGGCTGGAGCTGCGGCGGTGGATCCGTGAGCGTAGATGCTGATTACGGCGCGCCCTTGTCCTGCAGCCTCACGGGGTTATCTCCCGGCAGCGGTGCTGTAAGGAAGGGACGAGGCGTTTTCCGACACCAGCGAGAGCGTTTACTTCTCTGCGAAGGACGCGTTCAGAATCGTGTCAATTAGTCCTCACGCGGATTTTAAGCGTTCGAATCGCTCGAGCTTTTAAAGGCGGCGTTGTATTTCGAGCTGACCCGTTTGCCTGGCACCCTCCTTTAGCCCGACTGCTACCCTCTCCCTTGTCCTGACCGAATTCCTCTGCTGCCTTCGGTGCTGCTTTTTTAACGTGCTGAAATATCCGTTGGGATTTTTGTTTTTCAGATGCCTCGCTGTGAGCGTCCCGTGGTGCTCAGGAGAGACCCCCGGCCCAGGTTTGCCTGCCGGTCGTTGGGCGTGCTGAGGGTGAGGGGCCGGCTGGCAGCCTGCGGGACGGGGGCTGGGGGGGGCTGCAAGCGTTTGGGGGGGCCGCCCCTCCTTTATCTTTCTAGCAGAGCCCCCCTTTTTGGCGGGGGTGCGTGCGTACATACGTAAACGGCATTATTAAAGTAACGAGCTGCCGGTTGGGGCCGTTTCCCTCGTTTTGTGTCTTTTTGGGGGGGTGAATAAAAAGGGGGGGTTGGGGGGCCTGGAGGGGTGATGATGTCATTTGGGGCACCCCAGCATCACCACGGGGGTGATGATGCCGTGGAGGAGCAGGTGAGTGGGGAATGGGGGGTCATGGGGGTCCGTGTCCCCCCCTCGGCCCCCCCCCCCCCAAGGGGGGTCACAGCCCAAATTGCCTGAAAATTCATGGGGGGGGTTTCAAAAATTTTTAAAAACTGTAAATATATCTGTGAGGCCTCGAAATAGAAAAAAATCTCTCCTTGTTACGTATATTGAAAAATAATATTAATTTATACGTACAAAAGGATTTCAAAATAAGGACCTATATCTGCCCTATTATATATATATATATATATATAAAGGATTTTAGAGTATAAAAAAATTCGAAAGATGTATATAGGGTTTTAAAATACAAAAATAACTCACGTCTGTATAAATTAAAAAATAAAGAACTTCCAAATGCAAAAAGGATGATACATTTTATACATGAAGGAATTTAAAATAGAAAAAGGTCTGAATAGATACCGCTATCTACACTTACTACGTGTTACATAGAGAGTCTACATAGACATTATATGTAATCTAAGAGATTATGTACAAGTGTAAATAGACATCTAAGTCTAAAACCTAAGTCTATAAAGATATAGGTGTAAATATATGTAAGTGTAAATAGAGAAGTCTATAAAGACATTTAAGTGTTCAAAATATGTAAGTCAACAGATCCATAGTCTGAGCAGGTATTATATATAAGAAGTGGGAAATAGGGGGGTATAAGTGAAACATAAATATATTCACTAAATATATAGAGAGAGATATGTGTAAATACATTAAGTGTAAATGTCTCTGATAATAAGGTTTTTAAAATGCAAAGAAACCCTGTTTACAGAAAGGATTTTAAAATTCGACACACACACACACACACACACACACACACCCCGCCCCGAAACACCTCTCTATTGAAGATATAAAAGCGCTTTCAAAAGCTGCCTCTTCCCTGTTCTCCTTTTCCGCCTGTTCCCATCCTGATTGGGGGCCAGTTCCCCCAACAGGGACTTTCCCCTGCAGGGCTGCGCACGCAGAGCGGGACCTGCCGCCATGGCCTAAAAATACCACAAAACCCCTAATTCGGGGCCTGCAAGGGGTGGGGAAAAAAAAGCCCGCAATTTTGGGGGAAAAATACCCAACTTGGAGCTCCCGGGAAAGCCAAATCCGCCTGGATTTGGGCAGCCGGAAAGCAAAAAAAAAACCCATTTTCACGCACAAAACGAAAAAGCAAAAACCACCAATTTTTGTTGTGAAAAAGCGTTGAAAAACCTCCAAATGGTGGAATGTTTTGGAAAAGGAAAAAACCCCAATTTTGATATTATGGAAAAGCAAAACACCCCCCTGATTTGGGGAAGATTTGGGGTGAAACACCAGCCACTTGAGGGGCATTGCTCGTGGTTATCCAGCGAGGGTCAGTCATCGGGAACGGATTATCTGTTGCGGGTCATCCCAGGCGAGTTTTCTGCTGTGGGTGGTCCCGGGTGGACCCCCTGGCGTAGGTCACCCCCACGCATGTGCCCCCCCGCCCCTCCCGGTGTCCGCCCCGCCTTTCCCGTGCGAGGTTTTTCCCCCCGTGCGAGGTTTTCCCCGTGACGCGCCCCCCGTATCCCCTGCCCTCCTACCTCGTGCCCGCACTGCCCTCCTCTCTCCTCTCCCTCCTCCCACCCCCCGTGTTCCGCACTGCCTCCCCGTAACCCCTCTGCCCCGGACCCCTGGGGTGCTGCCTGCCCCGCCAACCTGCCCGTTGCCCCCCGCCCAAACTCTGGCACCCCCCTCCCGCTCCCCCGCACCCCACTCCCACCCCGCTCTCCCTCCTCCTGCGTTTTGGGTTTGTGCTGCAAACGGCGTCGGTGACGCGGGGCTGCGTGAGTTCCCGCTGCGCAGCGCTTGCACGGCGCCGGGGGCTGTGCTGCTCCTCGCCCCGCCCTGCCGGCGAGCGGGCTGGGGGTGCGCGAGGGCCTGGGAGGGGGCACCGCTGGGAGAGCTGACCCCGGCGGACCCAGGGGATGTTCCAGACCCTGTGACGTCAGGAAATAAAACTCGGGGGGCGGTTGGCGGGGGGGCCGCTGCTGGGCTGCGGCTGGCTGGGCATCGGGCGGTTGGCGGTGAGCCGTTGTTTTCATTTGTACCGCTTGTCTGTCTGGGGTTTTTCGCTCTGTTGTTTGGGGGTTTTTTCCCCCCTTTTCCTTACAAGTGGAGTTTTTTCACTTTTGCCCTTCCAATTCTCTCCCCCCTCCCACTGAGGGGGGAGCGAGTGAGCGGTTGTGTGGTGCTGAGTTGCCAGCTGGGATTAAACCACGGCACAAGCTGAGTTGCAAGCCCTGCTGGCTAAACGCTTTAGGCTCTCCGTGTTATTCCTGCCATCTTGCCCTCCTTGTTCTTTCCTGCTGCTTTCAAGTGCCTTGTGCTCCAGCAGCAGGCTGGGAAGGAGGGTTGTGGCAGGAGCTGCAGCACCCTGTGACTCCTTCTCAGGCTGCTAGCTTCGCCCTTTGTATGGGCTGCCGAGGTCGTCGGCTCCGCAGGGGCCACAGGCAGCCCGCAGAGCTTGACGCCAAGCCGTTCCTTTCCCCTCTGCGCAGCAGCGGTTCTGCCGCTGCTACAGGCAGCCGCTTGCTCGAGGGCGAGGGGCTGGGATGACGACAGGCTGCTGCACGCTTCAGTCGAACTGAGACGCCGTTCTCTGAGGAGCCGGTGCAAGGAGAGCTCAGGTCCGTTCTGTACTGCCGATGGCTCTTCACAAGGGAAGCGTGCTCTGGTTTTAGCAGAAAAAGGTGTCGGTCACAGGCAGCCGCCTATCACTGCGCACAGCTCAGCTATTTGGCAGGGGTCTTGCTTGTTCAAGTAGAGGCGTATTCCTCGCCTTGCAGTCTCGATGGCAAAACAATCGGGGGTTCAAGCTACAAAAGCACAGAGCAAGGATGGAACCTGCCGGGCTCTACGGTCAACTGCTGAGGACGCCTAATACACCAGCAGGCCTCTTGGCTTTCCCTGCCTCATTTCTAATTCCTTTGCACGCTGGAGGGCAGGGTGGTAAGTGACGTCGTGCAGTGTCTCTCCTCCAAGTGGCAAGCCCTGCGCGTGTGCAGGATGAGGAGAGCAGAGTGCTGATAGCACAGAGGCGAGGAAAGCTGCAAACACCGCAACACAGCCCCAGGACCACCAGCGTATCGCTCGTTTGCAGGTCAGCCACTGGCACCGGGTCTGCTCAGAAGCGCGGTTTCCTGATGGACATAGCTGCCCCTCCCCTGCTCTCAGGGTGTCACCCGTGTGGCCTTATTTTTTTTAAATCTCTCTCCAGCATCTGTTGAGTCGCCGCTGTCACTCCCACAACCCCGATGCCACCTGCAGACCGAGACAGCGATCCCTGGGGCTTCCCCCGGGTTAGAAAGAAACCTGTTCCACAGGTTCCCTGTGCTGCTTCTCCTCCCCGGGTAATGGGCTGGGGGGCACGGGCAGAAACCACCACGGGACTTGTAAAGCGGCCAAAGGGAAAGGACTGAAATGCTGGAGCCACCGGGTGCTTTTTGGTACAGAGGCGATGAAGATTAGTGCCCGGGCCGCGAGTGGGAAAAGGGCAGGGAAATCTAAGCCCAGTACCGCCAGTAAGCAGTTACCGTCTTTCGATGGTACGAACTGGGCGGAGAGAAGGGGAAAGGGTCGGTGAGGCGACGGTGGCACCCGGCGGGCAGAATTGGGTACTGCAGCTCTTGAGCCGCGCATGCGCGGTGGGGCGCTCTCCTCTGCTCGCTGCTGCCACCGAGCGACCAAAGCTGGGTACTGCAGCTCTTGAGCCGCGCATGCGCAGTGGCGCGCTTTTCTTTGCTCGCTGCTGCCACCGAGCGACCAAAGCCGGGTACTGCAGCTCTTGAGCCGCGCATGCGCAGTGGCGCGCTCTCCTTTGCTCGCTGCTGCCACCGAGCGACCAGAATTCGGTACTGCAGCTCTTGAGCCGCGCATGCGCAGTGGCGCGCCTTTCTTTGCTCGCTGCTGCCACCGAGCGACCAGAATTGGGTACTGCAGCTCTTGAGCCGCGCATGCGTAGTGGCGCGCCTTTCTTTGCTCGCTGCTGCCACCGAGCGACCAAAGCTGGGTACTGCAGCTCTTGAGCCGCGCATGCGCGGTGGCGCGCCCTTCTTTGCTCGCTGCTGCCACCGAGCGACCAGAATTCGGTACTGCAGCTCTTGAGCCGCGCATGCGCAGTGGCGCGCTCTCCTTTGCTCGCTGCTGCCACCGAGCGACCAAAATTCGGTACTGCAGCTCTTGAGCCGCGCATGCGCGGTGGCGCCCCCTTTCTCCGCGCTGCCGTCCGCCGGTAACGGCAATGCCGTACTGTGGTGCCTGCGGGGTGATGCCGCCGCGTTCGTTGGTTCGTTCCGGTAAGGAAACGCCGCTGCCGCCCCACATGCGCGGTGCCGGCGGGCGCTGGGCCTGCAAAGCGCGGACCTGCAGCGCCGGTGCCGCCCCCGTGCACGCGCCGCCCGGCGGCTGCTCGCTGCTGCCGCCCCGTGGCCGAATCGCGGTACTGCAGCGCCGGCACCGCTCAGGTGCGCAGCAGCGCCGCCGCCGCCGCCGCCTTCGCTGCTGCCGCCCCGAAGCCGAAGCGTGGTCCTGCAGCCCGGCGTTCGCGCGCCGGCTCTGGCCCCTCCATGCGCCGTCCCCATCCCGGTGCCTCCCTCATCCCGGTGCATTCGTCATCCCGGGCGGCAATGGTTAGGGTGCCCCCCCCCCCGCATGCCAGCACCCCCAAGAGTATCGGCGTGTCCCGGTGCTGTCCCCATCCCTGGGGCAGCTCCCCGTCCCCTGTCCCTGCGGCTGGTCGTTGGGCTCTGTGTTCCCCCAATAAAACACGGGGACAGAGGGGACCCCTGGGGACAGGGGGTGGGGACCCCCAGAGAGTAGGCTGTGCTGCCGTCGCTCCTCGGTGCTGGCCCTGCTTGTCCCCTGTCCCCCCAGTGGTGACGAACTCCGGGCCACTGGCGGGGACCCTCACTGTCACCTTCCCCCCATGCCGGTTGCCACCAGCGACAGGGACAGCGACGCACCCCCGGGGGTGTTTGGGGTCCCCAGGGTGGGAGCGGAGCTGCAGGATGCCGGGTCCCCCCTGCCCGAGCCCTGCAGACCCACCCAGGTGGAGCGCAGGCAACCCCGGCCCTGTCCCCAGCCCTGTCTCCGCGTGGCCGTGGGTCGGTGCTGCCATTGCGTGGCCAGCGGCTGGGAGGACACAGCTCCCGCCGGCTGGGGCCAGAGGAGCCCGGCAGCCTGGGGACCCCCGGGAAGGGCTGGCTGTCATGGGGACTCGGCGCCCAGGGCCCAGGGCACCCCAGAGACCCTACAACAGGGTGCAGCATGAACTATTTTATTACCTGTGCAGTATCCATGAGTGAGTCCCCATCGTTCCCATCCTGGTCCCCCAGTGGGTCGGGGTCCCAGCTGCCCCTGGGGGTGGCTGCAGGTGTCGGGGGTGGGATCCCTTCTCCCCGCGGTGCCCCCCACCTCCCCAGGGTCATCCCTCCCAATCTCAACTCCCCACATGGTGTCCTCAATCTCCCGAGAAACACCTCTGTCCCCCAATGTCCCCCTACCTACCCCACTCCCAGGGTCCCTCCCGGACCCCAGGATTCCCCCCCTGCCCCATCCTGAGGCCGCCCCCCCCCCCCCATCCCCATGGTCATGAGACACACACACACACACCCCCTCCGGCACTGGGGAGACACTGGGAAGAGCCGGCACTGCCATCTCGGGGTCCTGCTAGCCCTCATCCTCCCTGAAGTCTTGCACCATGCTCTGCTCCTTGGGGGGAGTGCCCACAGTCAGGGGGGTGGGGGCTCCCCTCCTCCCCAGGGAACCCCCCCAACCTGTCCAGGGCACCCTCTGCCACCTCCCCAGGGTCCAATCACCGTAACAGGGTCTGACCCTGGCGTCCCGCTGGTTAACGTCAGGTCCAAGAGAAGGTTCCTCACTACTCCTTGATTAGTTCTTAGGTGCCAGCTCGAGCTGGGTGCCTCCAGAGAGGGACCCCTACCCCGGATCACCCTCCTTGCACACCTGCACCCGTTGCAGGAGGGTCCACGCACACCATGGGAGCCATGTGGGAACCGGAGGCGGCCTCGAGGCTGCTCAGCAGCAGTCAAAACACCCCAGTGGTTTCAGGCACCGGCTGTTTTGCTCCCGAACCCAAGGGTACTGCCGAGAAAAATAACCACCACTGTCACACGAGGGTCCTGCACAGTCCCCACCATCGCACAAGGGTCCCCGTGCACCTGCCCGCCATTGCACGAGGGTCCCCTGCACACCAACCAATTGCATAAGGGTCTTCCTGCACTGCCCCCCCCATTGCATGGGCGTCTCCACACACCGACCCCCCGCTGCGCAAAGGTCCCCGCACAATCCCCACCGTTGCAGGGGGGTCCCTGCGCAGGCACCCGCACTGCACAAGGCGCCGTGCGCATGCGCACTTCCGGGGCGGGGACTACAACTCCCGGCGTGCCCCCCGCGGGCGGCCCGGAGGAGCCGCGCGCTGCTTGGCTGCGGAGGATATTTCAACGGGGCGCGCGGCGGGCTCTGCACCCAGGCGGCGGCGGCGGCGGCGGCGGCGGCGGCGGCGGCGGCGGCGGCGGCGGCGGCGGCGGCGGCGGCGGCGGCGGCGGCGGCGGCGGCGGCGGCAGTCTGAGGTGCCGCGGGCACGGCGGGCTGGCGGGAGGCTGGGGACCCCCCGGGGGACTGAGGAGGGGGGCTGTGCGTCTCGGGGGGACGGGGGAGGGGGGCCGGGGGGGGCTGTGCGTCCCGGAGGGGGACGGGGGGGGCTGTGCGTCCCGGAGGGGGCCGGGGAGGGGGGCCGGGGGGGGGCTGTGCGTCCCGGAGGGGGCCGGGGAGGGGGGCCGGGGGGGGGCTGTGCGTCCCGGAGGGGGCCGGGGAGGGGGGACTGTTCGTCCTAGGGGGGCTGGGGAGTGGGGCTGGGGGCGGGGGCTGCAGTCCCCCAAGGAGCTGGGGAGTGGGGCTGTGGGTCCTGGCGGGGCTTGAGAGTGGGGCTTGGGGCTCCCACGGGGCTGGAAAATGGTGTGGTCGGGTGCTGTGAGCACCGGGGTCCTGGGGCTGGGAGGCGCTTGCAAACACCGGGGAGGGGCTGCGAGCATGGGGGGGCACAAGGGTTGCACCAGGGTCGGTGCACGATCACCTCCATTGTACGGGTGTCGATGTACAGCCAGCCGGGCTGCACGAGGCGCCGTGCGCATGCGCGGTCCCGGGGCGGGGACTACAACTCCCGGCGTGCCCCGCGCGGGCGGTCCGGTGGAGCCGCGCGCTGATTGGCTGCGGGCGGTATTTCAACGGGGCGCGCGGCGGGCTCTGCACCGAGGCGGCGGCGCAGCGTGAGTGTGAGGGGCCGCGGGCCCGGGGAGCCGAGGAGTGGGGCTGTGGCGGGGGGGGGCGGTCCTGCAGGCTCCGGGGACGGGGGCTGGGGGGGCTCCAGGCGGGGGAGGGGCTGTGAGCATCTGGGGAGTGGGGCTGGGGGGCGGGGCTGTGTGCCCTAGGGGGGCCGCGCAGTGGGGCCGGGGCGGGGGGGCGGGGTGGGCGCTGTGTGCAAACAGACCCTCCCTGCGAGTCCCCACTGTCGCCCCGTGGGGCCGGGCACCCCCCAGCCCTCCCTGCAGGCAGACGGGCAGCCTGTAGGCAATGGAGGCCGCCCGCCCCAGCGAGGTGCTCGAGCCTGGGGGCTTCACGGGCCGAGTCGAGGGAGGAGCTGCTGGAGAGAGGGCTTAGAAACGGCCTTCTGCCCCCGAAACTGCTGGAGCATTTGAAGGGGAGGGACAGGTCCACCCCAGGGCCCCAAGGGGAAGCCCTCGGAGCAGGGACTTGGGGTTGTTCCAGGAGCAAAAGCTGGTCCCAGCCAGCTCGCCTCTGCTCCCCCGGCACCGGGATCGGACCTTTCAGCCCCGTTTCTGCCAGAAGCATCACACAAGCGCTTGCCCTCCCCGGGGGCATCTTTGGGCCTTGAGAACAGGCGCAGCAGCTGGGTTTTTGGGCTCAGAAATGGGTGCCAAGTGAGCTGGTTTGGGGGCCCAAAGCAGAAGCCGGTTTGGCCGTTTGTGCGGGGGGCTGGGAGGGCATTGGGGGCTGCGGGGGAAAGCAGGGGGTGGGCAGGGTGCGTGGAGCCTCCCCGGGGGGAGGGGCTCTGGTCCTGCTGGACCCTGAAGTGCGGGAGGCCGGCACGCACCAGGCCCAACTCAACGTCTGCGGTGGTCTCTGGGGGGAAGAGGTGGTCTCTGCTTTTCAGACCCCGCACGCCCTCTTCGAGTCCAGCTCTTGCTTGTCGACTGCTTCGAATAGTTATTAACTAATTAGTCGTACAAACTAATTAATGTTTATACAATGTCCAACTATGATATTTAATCCTAATAGTCGAGTTTTGACGGCGATTGGTTTACGACCTTGTCAAAAGCCCAGGCTGTTGCAAATAGCTGGAGCTTGCAAGGAGAAGGAGCTGAAATCAACGGTGCAGAGCTGGAGCTTCAATTAGCCAGAACCGTCGCAAGCAGGAGCTGGAACGAGACGGGGTGTCCGCTGTCTGGGGCATGCCTTAGCCAGAGGCAAAATTACCAGCAGCTGTAACGAGCGGGAGCTGCGATTCGCTGCAGTGTCTGTTTGCCGGAGCATCCGTCGGCCAGACTGCACTCCCAGCACGGCTGAAGAGCAGCCAGGCGCAGGCAGGGCTGTCCCCGGCAAGGCGCTCCGAGCGGCAGGGAGGCGAGTTGTCCTTCTGCTAGCGGGGAGCCCGGGCTCTTCCCTCGGGGATTAAATCCACGCCACGCGTGGATCCGCTTTCTTTGCGTGGAGGGTCTCTCCCGGTCCCGTTCCCGAGGGCTGAAGCGAGGTCCCCCGGGGGGCAGGCGGCAGCACGAGGCGGCGGTGTCTCCCCGGTACCCGGCAAAGGGGAGCGAAACCGGCCGGCTGGAGCTCCCGGGGTGCACAGCCCGGCCCCGCACGGCAGAATCCTTCCCTGGGTTTTCACCGTTGGCTGGGTGTGACAAACAGGTTCATTTTGTGCCTCCTCTTTTCCCAGCGTCACCTTCTGCGTCACGTGAAGAAAATCCTGCGTGGTTGACGCCGCTTGCTGCTCAGGTAATGGCACGTGTGGGGCCGGGGGAGCCGGGAGAAACATTGGCGCGTTCAAGGTCGCTGCAGGTGCTCCACGTCAAACCCAGGGAAAAGGCAAATTTGCTGCCGGTGCAGAAAAGCTGATGAACAATTGCCGTGAACAGAGCGTGCCTACGTACCCTCGTTAGCGTAACTAACCCTGGGTAGTTACGAGTGTTTTCCTTTCAGGGAAAAGAATGAGCTTTCATCTACGAAAAATTAAGAGCTGCCTGTGTCCTTCTTTAAGTTCAAGTGTTTCTCTTCTGTTTGTTCATACTGATTTTATGGGCAGGTTGGAAATAGCCTTTTATTTTTATAGGCATAACTCAATTTGTAGTACTACGTGGTGTCAGGAGAGTGAATTTTGGAGCACCCAGGTATCACTAGAAACGGAATGAATGAGACACGATGGAAACTGATATTTAAACTTGATTTTTACTTGATTTTTTTTTTCCTGAGAGTGTTGATGGCACGTTGTCCTGTGGCTCAATCCACGTTCTGTTCAGTGGAGTCTTCAGTCTAGGACTTTTAAGGAAAAAAGTTGGTCCTTCCGAAAAAGGGCTAGTCGTTCATAGGCTCGAGGCATAGACTTGGAGAGCCGCTTAAGTACGTGATCAGAATTAAAGCCAAATGTCGCTTCGTGTTGCTGCTGTTGGCCTTCACTTTCGTTAATTTCCCTGCTGCTCCGTCATGGTTGGGAGCTCTGAATCATCATTTTTTTCACTCCCTAACGCATTTTTCTCCCCAAGGAGAGGCTACGTTTAAAAGTTACTTAGTTTCCTCGCAAATGCATCGGTCAATAAAACGGAGTTATGATTATTAAAACCACACAAATGACACCGGTCTTACAGATCTGGACTATTTCTGAACACGTGTTCATCGCGTGCAGATGTCATCGGGATACGGATCACCTGCATTTCATGCTCTGACGAGACAATCTGCTGAGACAGGGACGAGCTCCAAAAGAAAAAAAAGGTACAACGTCAAGGTTTTGTTTTGTTGTTGGTTTTTGTGGGCTTTTTGTTTGTGTTATTTTTTGGTTTGTGTTTTTTTTTTTTTTTTAAAAGAGTGTGATGTTGACTGGTGGCAGCCTGCAGAGCTCTCTTGCTGCCTGACCTCTCCTTTTCTTCTCTATCACTCCTCTTTCGTGGCTGTAATTTTCACTCGGGTAGTTTTAGAAGAGCGATTTAGTTCCTCGCCTGTGTAGATGTGCTGGTAATACCTGGAAGGTAAATGCTTGAACCGGTAGCGAATAACTTGGCTACAAGTAGAATTTCTGAAGGAAGAACAACAACAGCAGGAAGCAAGTAGCGAGTTACCCCAAATTTGTGTGTGTCAAATGTGTTCCAAATGGCTCGTTTTGGTAAACATAAATTTTCAGGAAGTTCAGGGTTGTGTGTGGAAAAACGTGCCCCTCTGTCTAGGTGTCCTGCTACGTAAATAGCATCAGTCAGTAGCACATCCAGCGGCAGGGCTCCTGTTCCCTGCTCTCGATATGGCCGTAGTAGTGTTGTGATATTTCGACCTAAGAGGCGGGTTTAGGAATGGAAGGAGAATGCCTGCGTTCTGCAAGGGCTACGAATGCCGACCCTTTTCTCTGCCTGCTGCTTTCCTGTGCGTGAGATGAAACTGTATTTTTTTTCTCCCTTGTTCCCGGTAGAAATATTTCTGAAGCTGTCGCTGCTGTGGGTTTGCAATGTGCGTTACTGCGTTTTTGTAGAGTTCTAGTTACGGATCGTTTCTGCCGCGGCAAAGTGTCAAGATACGGTTTTCAGTTTAAAGCTTCAGAAGCTGCATTCGCTGAAATCGGCGTAGGTGAAGCTGGTTGTTGTGGTTTAACCCGGCAGGCAGCTAAACACCACGCAGCTGCCCGCTCGCTCCCCCTGCCCCCAAAGTGGGGTGGGGGAGAGAATCGGAAAAAAAAGTGAAGTTCGTGGGGTGAGGTAAAGACAGTTTAATGGGACAGAACAGGAAGGGGAAACAATCGTAACGATAAAAGAATATACAAAATAAGCGGCGCACAATGCGATTGCTCACCGCCCGCCGACTGATGCCCAGCCGGTCCCCGAGCGGCAGTCGCCGCCGCCCGGCCAACTCCCCCAGCTTATGTACTGAGCGCGACGTCATATGGTACGGACTGTCCCTTTGGCTGGTTTGGGTCATCTGTCCTGGCTAAGGTCCCTCCCAGCTTCTCGCTGGCAGGGCATGAGAAGCTGAAAAGTCCCCGACTAGCGTAAGCGCTACTTAGCCACAACTAAAACATCAGCGTGTTATCCACGTTTTTCTCGTCCTAAATCTAAAACACAGCGCTATACCAGTTACCAGGAAGAGAATTAACTCTATCCCAGCCGAAACCAGGACGCTGGTCTTGCGCATGATCCCGCTGTGCTCACAGGGGTGCTCAGTGGCTCCTCATCAAAACAGCGAGGTGCGTGTGGACGTCCGTAGGGTTGCGCTAGGGGTCTGGGGGCGTTATGTATTTTTGCTGTTGGAAGACGGAATAGAGCGTGTGCCTGTTAAATCTAACGATGGTCGAAGCTTGGGAGGGACCCTGAGCAGGTTTGGTGGCACAACTGCAGTTTTCAAAGATCTCGACCGTTTGGAGAAACGGCCTGGAAAAAAGGATTCCTCTTTTGCAGCGAGTTCGCGAGGACAGACGGGTTGCCGTACTCTTTAACAAAAATACTCAACTTGGGACGTATCGGGTGAGGAAATCGCGGCTCTACTTAGGCTTGAGAAAACGTACGTAGGTGTCTGTGCCTGTCACCTGCGCGTCTCTAGGCAAGTGAGTTCTAGCGAAACTAAAGCTGCCGATGAGCCAAAAGAAAAGGCACGGTTGTCTAAAACATGCAGAAGCTCTAGTGGCCTGTCTCAACAACTGCACCAAAGATGATGCAAAATACTTTCTCCTCCACTCAGTTGTAGTCTTCACAGAAAAGGAAGCTTTGTGCTAAACGTTTTTTTTTGGTTTTTTTTTTTGCCTTTCCTCTCAGCAGAATGTCAACTGCCGTGAAAGTACGAGACGGATGGAAAGGATCCATAGTGGTCTGCAAGTACAAGGTATGCCTGTGATGTGTGTCTGCATTTTTCCTAAGGTGCTTGTAGCGTGGACTTTACAGTCAACACGAAGAATGTGGCAGCTCTCCTTCTATCTGATTTTTTAACATGAAATATTTTAACACAAATACTAAAAATAAAGGTCTGTTCTGGAGCGTGGTACGCCTATTCAAGGCTTGCTTTCCTTCGTCTATTTTCTCTTCCTGAAAGCAGAGTCTTCTGTTTCTGTGTGCTTGCTATTAAAGGGTGCTGTGAAAATAATGTTGGACTAGAAGAGGAAAGGAACCGTTTGTAAGAGTTCGGACGTTCGGGAGAAACAGGCTTTGTTTTCACGATAAAAGCTTAATGCTTTTTCAGTCAGTCAGTGTTTAAAATACCTTACAGGAGCACTCGAAAACCTTACTGAGATACTGGCATCTGTGCTAAAAGCAATCAAGGTCAAAGAAGAGGCGTGGACAACACGGGACAAATCGGCGTCGCTTCGGTGTGTTTTCCAGGCTTTCCCGAGAAGCGGTAGCAGCCTTGTAACTAGCGACAGAGAGTCCTGATGTGTTTTCGGTGAGTTACTGATTCTCTAATGTCCTTTTTCCTAACCTGCAGCGCGTAATTTTGACTTCGGGTGGAAAGAGATTTTCCAGAATGGAAATCTTTTTCATTCAAAGGAGTTGCCTTTTACGAACTTCCCATCAGAATGGATCTTCAGAGATGACGTGCTTGGCAGTAGAAGTCATCCGCAAGGAGACTTTTCACTCTCTCTGGAAAAAAAAAAGGAGTTAAGTCGATTTCCTTGCAAGGACCCAAGCGCAGCACATCTTCCAATAGTCGACGTACGGCTGATCTTTGGTTCTCGGGTGTAACGGTCGAGAGATCGTAAAGACGCGTTCCTCCGCACGCTTGGGTACAGCCAACAGCGTTAGCAAACCTGCCAGTCCTTTTTGGTAGCCTGATGTATTGCAGCACCGGGGATTTGATATTCCCCACCGCCTGCCCCGCCCCCCCCCCCCAAAAAAGTAAAACCGTATGGGAGATCTCTTATCTCACTGATTTTTCTATCATAAATGAAATTTTAAAAAGAAAGTTAAAATTGTCTAATTTCCAAACTGAGTTGCGTTGTTTAAACTGCAACTGCCAAATAGCTGTAGTGTATAATTTATTAGGTGTGCTTAAGCAGTTGGGTAGTTGCTCTAAACGTTTAAAAAGAGAGGCAACTGAACGTTAGGGGCTTTTTTCCTGATCTTTTGGCAGAGTGCTCTGAAGCACTTTATTTCTGTCTCGCTTTCGACGGCGCGTTTCCCCGGCAGTTCGGTAGCATCGGTCTCGGCGCAGCTGGCCAGGCGTCCCTCCTAGTCATGTCACACACGCAAAACCCCTGGTCAAACGATAGCTGTGTAGCTTGGAGGTAGATAATTTAACGGTATGAATTCACAGCTACGCAATTTCAATGAACGCAAAAGGAAAATCAAATATTTTTATAGTACGAGTCTTCTCATTGTACGTATGTAAGCGCGCGCACGCCTTTTTAGCATAAAATGAATTGCTGAGATTTGTTCTTTCTTTTTCATTTTACTCTTCAAAGTTTTACGCTTCACTTTCAGGTTTATCGGCCAAGCGAGCGAGATGCGCAGCAGCAGCAGCGCAAGGGCTGGAGCTGCGGCGGTGGATCCGTGAGCGTAGATGCTGATTACGGCGCGCCCTTGTCCTGCAGCCTCACGGGGTTATCTCCCGGCAGCGGTGCTGTAAGGAAGGGACGAGGCGTTTTCCGACACCAGCGAGAGCGTTTACTTCTCTGCGAAGGACGCGTTCAGAATCGTGTCAATTAGTCCTCACGCGGATTTTAAGCGTTCGAATCGCTCGAGCTTTTAAAGGCGGCGTTGTATTTCGAGCTGACCCGTTTGCCTGGCACCCTCCTTTAGCCCGACTGCTACCCTCTCCCTTGTCCTGACCGAATTCCTCTGCTGCCTTCGGTGCTGCTTTTTTAACGTGCTGAAATATCCGTTGGGATTTTTGTTTTTCAGATGCCTCGCTGTGAGCGTCCCGTGGTGCTCAGGAGAGACCCCCGGCCCAGGTTTGCCTGCCGGTCGTTGGGCGTGCTGAGGGTGAGGGGCCGGCTGGCAGCCTGCGGGACGGGGGCTGGGGGGGGCTGCAAGCGTTTGGGGGGGCCGCCCCTCCTTTATCTTTCTAGCAGAGCCCCCCTTTTTGGCGGGGGTGCGTGCGTACATACGTAAACGGCATTATTAAAGTAACGAGCTGCCGGTTGGGGCCGTTTCCCTCGTTTTGTGTCTTTTTGGGGGGGTGAATAAAAAGGGGGGGTTGGGGGGCCTGGAGGGGTGATGATGTCATTTGGGGCACCCCAGCATCACCACGGGGGTGATGATGCCGTGGAGGAGCAGGTGAGTGGGGAATGGGGGGTCATGGGGGTCCGTGTCCCCCCCTCGGCCCCCCCCCCCCAAGGGGGGTCACAGCCCAAATTGCCTGAAAATTCATGGGGGGGGTTTCAAAAATTTTTAAAAACTGTAAATATATCTGTGAGGCCTCGAAATAGAAAAAAATCTCTCCTTGTTACGTATATTGAAAAATAATATTAATTTATACGTACAAAAGGATTTCAAAATAAGGACCTATATCTGCCCTATTTTATATATATATATATAAAGGATTTTAGAGTATAAAAAAATTCGAAAGATGTATATAGGGTTTTAAAATACAAAAATAACTCACATCTGTATAAATTAAAAAATAAAGAACTTCCAAATGCAAAAAGGATGATACATTTTATACATGAAGGAATTTAAAATAGAAAAAGGTCTGAATAGATACCGCTATCTACACTTACTACGTGTTACATAGAGAGTCTACATAGACATTATATGTAATCTAAGAGATTATGTACAAGTGTAAATAGACATCTAAGTCTAAAACCTAAGTCTATAAAGATATAGGTGTAAATATATGTAAGTGTAAATAGAGAAGTCTATAAAGACATTTAAGTGTTCAAAATATGTAAGTCAACAGATCCATAGTCTGAGCAGGTATTATATATAAGAAGTGGGAAATAGGGGGGTATAAGTGAAACATAAATATATTCACTAAATATATAGAGAGAGATATGTGTAAATACATTAAGTGTAAATGTCTCTGATAATAAGGTTTTTAAAATGCAAAGAAACCCTGTTTACAGAAAGGATTTTAAAATTCGACACACACACACACACACACACACCCCGCCCCGAAACACCTCTCTATTGAAGATATAAAAGCGCTTTCAAAAGCTGCCTCTTCCCTGTTCTCCTTTTCCGCCTGTTCCCATCCTGATTGGGGGCCAGTTCCCCCAACAGGGACTTTCCCCTGCAGGGCTGCGCACGCAGAGCGGGACCTGCCGCCATGGCCTAAAAATACCACAAAACCCCTAATTCGGGGCCTGCAAGGGGTGGGGAAAAAAAAGCCCGCAATTTTGGGGGAAAAATACCCAACTTGGAGCTCCCGGGAAAGCCAAATCCGCCTGGATTTGGGCAGCCGGAAAGCAAAAAAAAAACCCATTTTCACGCACAAAACGAAAAAGCAAAAACCACCAATTTTTGTTGTGAAAAAGCGTTGAAAAACCTCCAAATGGTGGAATGTTTTGGAAAAGGAAAAAACCCCAATTTTGATATTATGGAAAAGCAAAACACCCCCCTGATTTGGGGAAGATTTGGGGTGAAACACCAGCCACTTGAGGGGCATTGCTCGTGGTTATCCAGCGAGGGTCAGTCATCGGGAACGGATTATCTGTTGCGGGTCATCCCAGGCGAGTTTTCTGCTGTGGGTGGTCCCGGGTGGACCCCCTGGCGTAGGTCACCCCCACGCATGTGCCCCCCCGCCCCTCCCGGTGTCCGCCCCGCCTTTCCCGTGCGAGGTTTTTCCCCCCCGTGCGAGGTTTTCCCCGTGACGCGCCCCCCGTATCCCCTGCCCTCCTACCTCGTGCCCGCACTGCCCTCCTCTCTCCTCTCCCTCCTCCCACCCCCCGTGTTCCGCACTGCCTCCCCGTAACCCCTCTGCCCCGGACCCCTGGGGTGCTGCCTGCCCCGCCAACCTGCCCGTTGCCCCCCGCCCAAACTCTGGCACCCCCCTCCCGCTCCCCCGCACCCCACTCCCACCCCGCTCTCCCTCCTCCTGCGTTTTGGGTTTGTGCTGCAAACGGCGTCGGTGACGCGGGGCTGCGTGAGTTCCCGCTGCGCAGCGCTTGCACGGCGCCGGGGGCTGTGCTGCTCCTCGCCCCGCCCTGCCGGCGAGCGGGCTGGGGGTGCGCGAGGGCCTGGGAGGGGGCACCGCTGGGAGAGCTGACCCCGGCGGACCCAGGGGATGTTCCAGACCCTGTGACGTCAGGAAATAAAACTCGGGGGGCGGTTGGCGGGGGGGCCGCTGCTGGGCTGCGGCTGGCTGGGCATCGGGCGGTTGGCGGTGAGCCGTTGTTTTCATTTGTACCGCTTGTCTGTCTGGGGTTTTTCGCTCTGTTGTTTGGGGTTTTTTTCCCCCCTTTTCCTTACAAGTGGAGTTTTTTCACTTTTGCCCTTCCAATTCTCTCCCCCCTCCCACTGAGGGGGGAGCGAGTGAGCGGTTGTGTGGTGCTGAGTTGCCAGCTGGGATTAAACCACGGCACAAGCTGAGTTGCAAGCCCTGCTGGCTAAACGCTTTAGGCTCTCCGTGTTATTCCTGCCATCTTGCCCTCCTTGTTCTTTCCTGCTGCTTTCAAGTGCCTTGTGCTCCAGCAGCAGGCTGGGAAGGAGGGTTGTGGCAGGAGCTGCAGCACCCTGTGACTCCTTCTCAGGCTGCTAGCTTCGCCCTTTGTATGGGCTGCCGAGGTCGTCGGCTCCGCAGGGGCCACAGGCAGCCCGCAGAGCTTGACGCCAAGCCGTTCCTTTCCCCTCTGCGCAGCAGCGGTTCTGCCGCTGCTACAGGCAGCCGCTTGCTCGAGGGCGAGGGGCTGGGATGACGACAGGCTGCTGCACGCTTCAGTCGAACTGAGACGCCGTTCTCTGAGGAGCCGGTGCAAGGAGAGCTCAGGTCCGTTCTGTACTGCCGATGGCTCTTCACAAGGGAAGCGTGCTCTGGTTTTAGCAGAAAAAGGTGTCGGTCACAGGCAGCCGCCTATCACTGCGCACAGCTCAGCTATTTGGCAGGGGTCTTGCTTGTTCAAGTAGAGGCGTATTCCTCGCCTTGCAGTCTCGATGGCAAAACAATCGGGGGTTCAAGCTACAAAAGCACAGAGCAAGGATGGAACCTGCCGGGCTCTACGGTCAACTGCTGAGGACGCCTAATACACCAGCAGGCCTCTTGGCTTTCCCTGCCTCATTTCTAATTCCTTTGCACGCTGGAGGGCAGGGTGGTAAGTGACGTCGTGCAGTGTCTCTCCTCCAAGTGGCAAGCCCTGCGCGTGTGCAGGATGAGGAGAGCAGAGTGCTGATAGCACAGAGGCGAGGAAAGCTGCAAACACCGCAACACAGCCCCAGGACCACCAGCGTATCGCTCGTTTGCAGGTCAGCCACTGGCACCGGGTCTGCTCAGAAGCGCGGTTTCCTGATGGACATAGCTGCCACTCCCCTGCTCTCAGGGTGTCACCCGTGTGGCATCGTACAGAGGCGATGAAGATTAGTGCCCGGGCCGCGAGTGGGAAAAGGGCAGGGAAATCTAAGCCCAGTACCGCCAGTAAGCAGTTACCGTCTTTCGATGGTACGAACTGGGCGGAGAGAAGGGGAAAGGGCCGGTGAGGCGACGGTGGCACCCGGCGGGCAGAATTGGGTACTGCAGCTCTTGAGCCGCGCATGCGCGGTGGGGCGCTCTCCTCTGCTCGCTGCTGCCACCGAGCGACCAAAGCTGGGTACTGCAGCTCTTGAGCCGCGCATGCGCAGTGGCGCGCCTTTCTTTGCTCGCTGCTGCCACCGAGCGACCAAAGCCGGGTACTGCAGCTCTTGAGCCGCGCATGCGCGGTGGCGCGCTCTCCTTTGCTCGCTGCTGCCACCAAGCGACCAGAATTCGGTACTGCAGCTCTTGAGCCGCGCATGCGCAGTGGCGCGCTTTTCTTTGCTCGCTGCTGCCACCGAGCGACCAAAGCCGGGTACTGCAGCTCTTGAGCCGCGCATGCGCAATGGCGCGCTCTCCTTTGCTCGCTGCTGCCACCGAGCGACCAGAATTCGGTACTGCAGCTCTTGAGCCGCGCATGCGCAGTGGCGCGCCTTTCTTTGCTCGCTGCTGCCACCGAGCGACCAGAATTGGGTACTGCAGCTCTTGAGCCGCGCATGCGTAGTGGCGCGCCTTTCTTTGCTCGCTGCTGCCACCGAGCGACCAAAGCTGGGTACTGCAGCTCTTGAGCCGCGCATGCGCGGTGGCGCGCCTTTCTTTGCTCGCTGCTGCCACCGAGCGACCAGAATTCGGTACTGCAGCTCTTGAGCCGCGCATGCGCAGTGGCGCGCTCTCCTTTGCTCGCTGCTGCCACCGAGCGACCAAAATTCGGTACTGCAGCTCTTGAGCCGCGCATGCGCGGTGGCGCCCCCTTTCTCCGCGCTGCCGTCCGCCGGTAACGGCAATGCCGTACTGTGGTGCCTGCGGGGTGATGCCGCCGCGTTCGTTGGTTCGTTCCGGTAAGGAAACGCCGCTGCCGCCCCACGTGCGCGGTGCCGGCGGGCGCTGGGCCTGCAAAGCGCGGACCTGCAGCGCCGGTGCCGCCCCCGTGCACGCGCCGCCCGGCGGCTGCTCGCTGCTGCCGCCCCGTGGCCGAATCGCGGTACTGCAGCGCCGGCACCGCTCAGGTGCGCAGCAGCGCCGCCGCCGCCGCCGCCTTCGCTGCTGCCGCCCCGAAGCCGAAGCGTGGTCCTGCAGCCCGGCGTTCGCGCGCCGGCTCTGGCCCCTCCATGCGCCGTCCCCATCCCGGTGCCTCCCTCATCCCGGTGCATTCGTCATCCCGGGCGGCAATGGTTAGGGTGCCCCCCCCCCCGCATGCCAGCACCCCCAAGAGTATCGGCGTGTCCCGGTGCTGTCCCCATCCCTGGGGCAGCTCCCCGTCCCCTGTCCCTGCGGCTGGTCGTTGGGCTCTGTGTTCCCCCAATAAAACACGGGGACGGAGGGGACCCCTGGGGACAGGGGGTGGGGACCCCCAGAGAGTAGGCTGTGCTGCCGTCGCTCCTCGGTGCTGGCCCTGCTTGTCCCCTGTCCCCCCAGTGGTGACGAACTCCGGGCCACTGGCGGGGACCCTCACTGTCACCTTCCCCCCATGCCGGTTGCCACCAGCGACAGGGACAGCGACGCACCCCCGGGGGTGTTTGGGGTCCCCAGGGTGGGAGCGGAGCTGCAGGATGCCGGGTCCCCCCTGCCCGAGCCCTGCAGACCCACCCAGGTGGAGCGCAGGCAACCCCGGCCCTGTCCCCAGCCCTGTCTCCGCGTGGCCGTGGGTCGGTGCTGCCATTGCGTGGCCAGCGGCTGGGAGGACACAGCTCCCGCCGGCTGGGGCCAGAGGAGCCCGGCAGCCTGGGGACCCCCGGGAAGGGCTGGCTGTCATGGGGACTCGGCGCCCAGGGCCCAGGGCACCCCAGAGACCCTACAACAGGGTGCAGCATGAACTATTTTATTACCTGTGCAGTATCCATGAGTGAGTCCCCATCGTTCCCATCCTGGTCCCCCAGTGGGTCGGGGTCCCAGCTGCCCCTGGGGGTGGCTGCAGGTGTCGGGGGTGGGATCCCTTCTCCCCGCGGTGCCCCCCACCTCCCCAGGGTCATCCCTCCCAATCTCAACTCCCCACATGGTGTCCTCAATCTCCCGAGAAACACCTCTGTCCCCCAATGTCCCCCTACCTACCCCACTCCCAGGGTCCCTCCCGGACCCCAGGATTCCCCCCCTGCCCCATCCTGAGGCCGCCCCCCCCCCCCCCATCCCCATGGTCATGAGACACACACACACACACCCCCTCCGGCACTGGGGAGACACTGGGAAGAGCCGGCACTGCCATCTCGGGGTCCTGCTAGCCCTCATCCTCCCTAAAGTCTTGCACCATGCTCTGCTCCTTGGGGGGAGTGCCCACAGTCAGGGGGGTGGGGGCTCCCCTCCTCCCCAGGGAACCCCCCCAACCTGTCCAGGGCACCCTCTGCCACCTCCCCAGGGTCCAATCACCGTAACAGGGTCTGACCCTGGCGTCCCGCTGGTTAACGTCAGGTCCAAGAGAAGGTTCCTCACTACTCCTTGATTAGTTCTTAGGTGCCAGCTCGAGCTGGGTGCCTCCAGAGAGGGACCCCTACCCCGGATCACCCTCCTTGCACACCTGCACCCGTTGCAGGAGGGTCCACGCACACCATGGGAGCCATGTGGGAACCGGAGGCGGCCTCGAGGCTGCTCAGCAGCAGTCAAAACACCCCAGTGGTTTCAGGCACCGGCTGTTTTGCTCCCGAACCCAAGGGTACTGCCGAGAAAAATAACCACCACTGTCACACGAGGGTCCTGCACAGTCCCCACCATCGCACAAGGGTCCCCGTGCACCTGCCCGCCATTGCACGAGGGTCCCCTGCACACCAACCAATTGCATAAGGGTCTTCCTGCACTGCCCCCCCCATTGCATGGGCGTCTCCACACACCGACCCCCCGCTGCGCAAAGGTCCCCGCACAATCCCCACCGTTGCAGGGGGGTCCCTGCGCAGGCACCCGCACTGCACAAGGCGCCGTGCGCATGCGCACTTCCGGGGCGGGGACTACAACTCCCGGCGTGCCCCCCGCGGGCGGCCCGGAGGAGCCGCGCGCTGATTGGCTGCGGAGGATATTTCAACGGGGCGCGCGGCGGGCTCTGCACCCAGGCGGCGGCGGCGGCGGCGGCGGCGGCGGCGGCGGCGGCGGCGGCGGCGGCGGCGGCGGCGGCGGCGGCGGCGGCGGCGGCGGCGGCGGCAGTCTGAGGTACGGCGGGCTGGCGGGAGGCTGGGGACCCCCCGGGGGACTGAGGAGGGGGGCTGTGCGTCTCGGGGGGCCGGGGGAGGGGGGCCGGGGGGGGCTGTGCGTCCCGGAGGGGGCCGGGGGGGGCTGTGCGTCCCGGAGGGGGCCGGGGAGGGGGGCCGGGGGGGGGCTGTGCGTCCCGGAGGGGGCCGGGGAGGGGGGCCGGGGGGGGGCTGTGCGTCCCGGAGGGGGCCGGGGAGGGGGGCGGGGGGGGCTGTGCGTCCCGGAGGGGGCCGGGGAGGGGGGCTGGGGGGGGGGCTGTGCGTCCCGGGGGGGCCGGGGGTGCGGGCTGGGGGGGGCTGTGCGTCCCGGAGGGGGCCGGGGAGGGGGGACTGTTCGTCCTAGGGGGGCTGGGGAGTGGGGCTGGGGGCGGGGGCTGCAGTCCCCCAAGGAGCTGGGGAGTGGGGCTGTGGGTCCTGGCGGGGCTTGAGAGTGGGGCTTGGGGCTCCCACGGGGCTGGAAAATGGTGTGGTCGGGTGCTGTGAGCACCGGGGTCCTGGGGCTGGGAGGCGCTTGCAAACACCGGGGAGGGGCTGCGAGCATGGGGGGGCACAAGGGTTGCACCAGGGTCGGTGCACGATCACCTCCATTGTACGGGTGTCGATGTACAGCCAGCCGGGCTGCACGAGGCGCCGTGCGCATGCGCGGTCCCGGGGCGGGGACTACAACTCCCGGCGTGCCCCGCGCGGGCGGTCCGGTGGAGCCGCGCGCTGATTGGCTGCGGGCGGTATTTCAACGGGGCGCGCGGCGGGCTCTGCACCGAGGCGGCGGCGCAGCGTGAGTGTGTGGGGCCGCGGGCCCGGGGAGCCGAGGAGTGGGGCTGTGGCGGGGGGGGGCGGTCCTGCAGGCTCCGGGGACGGGGGCTGGGGGGGCTCCAGGCGGGGGAGGGGCTGTGAGCATCTGGGGAGTGGGGCTGGGGGGCGGGGCTGTGTGCCCTAGGGGGGCCGCGCAGTGGGGCCGGGGCGGGGGGGCGGGGTGGGCGCTGTGTGCAAACAGACCCTCCCTGCGAGTCCCCACTGTCGCCCCGTGGGGCCGGGCACCCCCCAGCCCTCCCTGCAGGCAGACGGGCAGCCTGTAGGCAATGGAGGCCGCCCGCCCCAGCGAGGTGCTCGAGCCTGGGGGCTTCACGGGCCGAGTCGAGGGAGGAGCTGCTGGAGAGAGGGCTTAGAAACGGCCTTCTGCCCCCGAAACTGCTGGAGCATTTGAAGGGGAGGGACAGGTCCACCCCAGGGCCCCAAGGGGAAGCCCTCGGAGCAGGGACTTGGGGTTGTTGCAGGAGCAAAAGCTGGTCCCAGCCAGCTCGCCTCTGCTCCCCCGGCACCGGGATCGGACCTTTCAGCCCCGTTTCTGCCAGAAGCATCACACAAGCGCTTGCCCTCCCCGGGGGCATCTTTGGGCCTTGAGAACAGGCGCAGCAGCTGGGTTTTTGGGCTCAGAAATGGGTGCCAAGTGAGCTGGTTTGGGGGCCCAAAGCAGAAGCCGGTTTGGCCGTTTGTGCGGGGGGCTGGGAGGGCATTGGGGGCTGCGGGGGAAAGCAGGGGGTGGGCAGGGTGCGTGGAGCCTCCCCGGGGGGAGGGGCTCTGGTCCTGCTGGACCCTGAAGTGCGGGAGGCCGGCACGCACCAGGCCCAACTCAACGTCTGCGGTGGTCTCTGGGGGGAAGAGGTGGTCTCTGCTTTTCAGACCCCGCACGCCCTCTTCGAGTCCAGCTCTTGCTTGTCGACTGCTTCGAATAGTTATTAACTAATTAGTCGTACAAACTAATTAATGTTTATACAATGTCCAACTATGATATTTAATCCTAATAGTCGAGTTTTGACGGCGATTGGTTTACGACCTTGTCAAAAGCCCAGGCTGTTGCAAATAGCTGGAGCTTGCAAGGAGAAGGAGCTGAAATCAACGGTGCAGAGCTGGAGCTTCAATTAGCCAGAACCGTCGCAAGCAGGAGCTGGAACGAGACGGGGTGTCCGCTGTCTGGGGCATGCCTTAGCCAGAGGCAAAATTACCAGCAGCTGTAACGAGCGGGAGCTGCGATTCGCTGCAGTGTCTGTTTGCCGGAGCATCCGTCGGCCAGACTGCACTCCCAGCACGGCTGAAGAGCAGCCAGGCGCAGGCAGGGCTGTCCCCGGCAAGGCGCTCCGAGCGGCAGGGAGGCGAGTTGTCCTTCTGCTAGCGGGGAGCCCGGGCTCTTCCCTCGGGGATTAAATCCACGCCACGCGTGGATCCGCTTTCTTTGCGTGGAGGGTCTCTCCCGGTCCCGTTCCCGAGGGCTGAAGCGAGGTCCCCCGGGGGGCAGGCGGCAGCACGAGGCGGCGGTGTCTCCCCGGTACCCGGCAAAGGGGAGCGAAACCGGCCGGCTGGAGCTCCCGGGGTGCACAGCCCGGCCCCGCACGGCAGAATCCTTCCCTGGGTTTTCGCCGTTGGCTGGGTGTGACAAACAGGTTCATTTTGTGCCTCCTCTTTTCCCAGCGTCACCTTCTGCGTCACGTGAAGAAAATCCTGCGTGGTTGACGCCGCTTGCTGCTCAGGTAATGGCACGTGTGGGGCCGGGGGAGCCGGGAGAAACATTGGCGCGTTCAAGGTCGCTGCAGGTGCTCCACGTCAAACCCAGGGAAAAGGCAAATTTGCTGCCGGTGCAGAAAAGCTGATGAACAATTGCCGTGAACAGAGCGTGCCTACGTACCCTCGTTAGCGTAACTAACCCTGGGTAGTTACGAGTGTTTTCCTTTCAGGGAAAAGAATGAGCTTTCATCTACGAAAAATTAAGAGCTGCCTGTGTCCTTCTTTAAGTTCAAGTGTTTCTCTTCTGTTTGTTCATACTGATTTTATGGGCAGGTTGGAAATAGCCTTTTATTTTTATAGGCATAACTCAATTTGTAGTACTACGTGGTGTCAGGAGAGTGAATTTTGGAGCACCCAGGTATCACTAGAAACGGAATGAATGAGACACGATGGAAACTGATATTTAAACTTGATTTTTACTTGATTTTTTTTTTCCTGAGAGTGTTGATGGCACGTTGTCCTGTGGCTCAATCCACGTTCTGTTCAGTGGAGTCTTCAGTCTAGGACTTTTAAGGAAAAAAGTTGGTCCTTCCGAAAAAGGGCTAGTCGTTCATAGGCTCGAGGCATAGACTTGGAGAGCCGCTTAAGTACGTGATCAGAATTAAAGCCAAATGTCGCTTCGTGTTGCTGCTGTTGGCCTTCACTTTCGTTAATTTCCCTGCTGCTCCGTCATGGTTGGGAGCTCTGAATCATCATTTTTTTCACTCCCTAACGCATTTTTCTCCCCAAGGAGAGGCTACGTTTAAAAGTTACTTAGTTTCCTCGCAAATGCATCGGTCAATAAAACGGAGTTATGATTATTAAAACCACACAAATGACACCGGTCTTACAGATCTGGACTATTTCTGAACACGTGTTCATCGCGTGCAGATGTCATCGGGATACGGATCACCTGCATTTCATGCTCTGACGAGACAATCTGCTGAGACAGGGACGAGCTCCAAAAGAAAAAAAAGGTACAACGTCAAGGTTTTGTTTTGTTGTTGGTTTTTGTGGGCTTTTTGTTTGTGTTATTTTTTGGTTTGTGTTTTTTTTTTTTTTTTAAAAGAGTGCGATGTTGACTGGTGGCAGCCTGCAGAGCTCTCTTGCTGCCTGACCTCTCCTTTTCTTCTCTGTCACTCCTCTTTCGTGGCTGTAATTTTCACTCGGGTAGTTTTAGAAGAGCGATTTAGTTCCTCGCCTGTGTAGATGTGCTGGTAATACCTGGAAGGTAAATGCTTGAACCGGTAGCGAATAACTTGGCTACAAGTAGAATTTCTGAAGGAAGAACAACAACAGCAGGAAGCAAGTAGCGAGTTACCCCAAATTTGTGTGTGTCAAATGTGTTCCAAATGGCTCGTTTTGGTAAACATAAATTTTCAGGAAGTTCAGGGTTGTGTGTGGAAAAACGTGCCCCTCTGTCTAGGTGTCCTGCTACGTAAATAGCATCAGTCAGTAGCACATCCAGCGGCAGGGCTCCTGTTCCCTGCTCTCGATATGGCCGTAGTAGTGTTGTGATATTTCGACCTAAGAGGCGGGTTTAGGAATGGAAGGAGAATGCCTGCGTTCTGCAAGGGCTACGAATGCCGACCCTTTTCTCTGCCTGCTGCTTTCCTGTGCGTGAGATGAAACTGTATTTTTTTTCTCCCTTGTTCCCGGTAGAAATATTTCTGAAGCTGTCGCTGCTGTGGGTTTGCAATGTGCGTTACTGCGTTTTTGTAGAGTTCTAGTTACGGATCGTTTCTGCCGCGGCAAAGTGTCAAGATACGGTTTTCAGTTTAAAGCTTCAGAAGCTGCATTCGCTGAAATCGGCGTAGGTGAAGCTGGTTGTTGTGGTTTAACCCGGCAGGCAGCTAAACACCACGCAGCTGCCCGCTCGCTCCCCCTGCCCCCAAAGTGGGGTGGGGGAGAGAATCGGAAAAAAAAGTGAAGTTCGTGGGGTGAGGTAAAGACAGTTTAATGGGACAGAACAGGAAGGGGAAACAATCGTAACGATAAAAGAATATACAAAATAAGCGGCGCACAATGCGATTGCTCACCGCCCGCCGACTGATGCCCAGCCGGTCCCCGAGCGGCAGTCGCCGCCGCCCGGCCAACTCCCCCAGCTTATGTACTGAGCGTGACGTCATATGGTACGGACTGTCCCTTTGGCCGGTTTGGGTCATCTGTCCTGGCTAAGGTCCCTCCCAGCTTCTCGCTGGCAGGGCATGAGAAGCTGAAAAGTCCCCGACTAGCGTAAGCGCTACTTAGCCACAACTAAAACATCAGCGTGTTATCCACGTTTTTCTCGTCCTAAATCTAAAACACAGCGCTATACCAGTTACCAGGAAGAGAATTAACTCTATCCCAGCCGAAACCAGGACGCTGGTCTTGCGCATGATCCCGCTGTGCTCGCAGGGGTGCTCAGTGGCTCCTCATCAAAACAGCGAGGTGCGTGTGGACGTCCGTAGGGTTGCGCTAGGGGTCTGGGGGCGTTATGTATTTTTGCTGTTGGAAGACGGAATAGAGCGTGTGCCTGTTAAATCTAACGATGGTCGAAGGTTGGGAGGGACCCTGAGCAGGTTTGGTGGCACAACTGCAGTTTTCAAAGATCTCGACCGTTTGGAGAAACGGCCTGGAAAAAAGGATTCCTCTTTTGCAGCGAGTTCGCGAGGACAGACGGGTTGCCGTACTCTTTAACAAAAATACTCAACTTGGGACGTATCGGGTGAGGAAATCGCGGCTCTACTTAGGCTTGAGAAAACGTACGTAGGTGTCTGTGCCTGTCACCTGCGCGTCTCTAGGCAAGTGAGTTCTAAAGCTGCCGATGAGCCAAAAGAAAAGGCACGGTTGTCTAAAACATGCAGA